>NC_141539.1:111092500-111347500 GCF_021556685.1 Rattus norvegicus
CTTAGCATGCACAAGGCTCTGAGTTCCATCTCTAGCCCTGTTTCATTTTGCTTTGTCTTTATTCCCATTTAAAATGTTAAAAATTACAAGTTGGTATCACTCTGCTACAAGCTAACCAAAAATATGGTCATCACATATCATAAAGGAAAATTTCATCCTTCTGAAAGCCTAGCCAGCTGACTGACCTTTTAGTAACAATAGCCCTAAAGAAGCAATTTTCTTCCCTAAATCATGTTCCACTTTTCCCAAGCTGAGAAAAGTGTACTCCAACATTCAGTGTCCAGGATCCGTCCACTTTATATAGAGCTCACTCACTGAGAAACGAAAGCTACCCCAAAGCTACCCCACTCACCGTTGGTGTCCCTCATCTCCTCTTCCCGCTTCTTCATGTAGGCAAAGTCGTTAACAATAGACTCTGAAAGGTCCTCGAGCCGCCGTAGCTCCACCTCCAGTGGTTTGAGTTTCTCAACTTTTGCGATCTGGAAAAGATCAGAATTAGGACCTGACTCCCTGAAAAAACTGCTCAAGTAAAGAACACCAAAGCACAAAACAAAACTAAGACTTCTGGAGGATCGGAGCGTCCTCCTTTCCTGCCTTGCACTGGGCTGTACCTGTAAAGAAGTGCTGTAGGACAGGAGTTAGCCGGTGTGGGAAGGAGTCCAAAGGAAGTGAGGCAGGGGTGTGAGCAGACTGCCCCGTCTACATATACACATTCAAATCTATCAATCATCCCAAGACACTTAAAATTCAGCTTTCTACCTTTCTCTACAAACTATATTTTCCCACCTTCGATCTTTAATTTTGATTAAGATTTAAGAAATGTGTAGTAGTGATTCGTGTAAACCCAGCATTCAGGAGGCAGAAGCAGGAAGATCTCCAGGACAAGGTCAGCCTGCAATACAAAAAAGACTTGAGCACAAGGCTAGGGAGATGCTGTCAATAGTCATGTAAGATCTCCTGCTATGACACAAGAATGCCTGCCGCTCACCTTCAGCACCCACGGCTTTAAAAGCTGGGCATGGTAATGCATTCTTGAAACTTCAACTTTGCATTGTGATGTGGAGACATGAAGGTGGGGGAGGAGCTCAAAAGCTCTCCGGCCTAGCTGAAATAGTGAGTTTAAAGCTCAGAGAGACATCCTGACTCAAAAAAAAAAAAAAAAAAAAAAAAAAAAGTTGGAGAGCAACAGCAACAGAGGAGGGTAACCACTTCCAGCAAGACAAACCACCTCTTTACAGGTACAGTTCAGTGGGAGGCTGTAAGGAGGAGATCGTTCCTCCAGATTCCTGGCTGGAATGAAGCACTTTACACTGCCTTTTCCTTCTTTGGTAGGCAGCAGACACTACAGTTAGAGTGGCAGCTTCAAGAGTCACAGTAGGCCAAATGTGCATAGAAGAAAGCATGTGTTCCTACAGAATCACAGAGTAACTCAAAAACAAAACCAAAAACCAACAGGAGGGTCCTGTTTGCATATATAAGTCGAACAACACTGGGCTGGATTATGTTCAGAGCCAAGAGAAATCCTGCATTTGCTCAAAAAAACCACCCTAAATCTACCTTGACAGCTCTTCAGTTCCCTTTCAGAAGCAGCTGTAGTTACCAACTCAGCATAAAGTTTTCAGACTCCATTATAAGGTACAGTGTTTACAGTTTTATAGCTTTTCTAGCCGAGGGTCCAGGGTTGCCATAATTTAGTATTTATCTGCACAAAATTCCCCAAGGAAAGCCGGGAACAGTGGCACATGTCTTTAACTCAGCACCTGGGAGGCAGCAACAGGAAGATCTCTGAGTTCAAAGTCAGACAGGTCTATATAGGGAGTTCTAGGAGAGCCAGGGTTACATGGTGAGATTCCGTCTCAAAGAAACAACAACAAAACCCAAAAACCCCAAACCAACCAAACAAAAAGACCCAAGGAAAAGGCACTAATAAAACATATAATAAAGCAAACTTAGTGTGTTTAACATTTTCCTCCTTGTTCTGAACTTCCCCATCCAAAGCTTCCTGAATGAGACTGAGACAGGCAACAGTATGAAACTTCTTAGACAGCAATTACTTAAGGCCAAATAGAAACTTGCAAAAAGGAACTGGAAGTGAAACTGTGGCTGTGCTCCACCAGCTAGAAATACATATGTATATAAGATATTATATCCATATATCCATATATGTGCGTATGTATATATATGTGCTAAGGATTGCTGTAAATGAGGCTGGCCTAGGATACAGAGTGAGAAAACACACACACACACACCACACCACACACACACACACACACACACACACACACACACACCAGCATCTGGGAGGTAAATCTGGAGGCTGTGAGGCTCTAGGGCAGCCTTGACTACCATACAATAAATCTGAGGAGAGCCTAGGTAGGCTCCATAAGACCCTAAACAAAAAAACAAAACAAATAAATAAATGGATGAATAAAAGATGAACAATTATATTAGGTCAGAGGGGTCTGGTTAAATTTCTCAGAGTAGTAAAGTTTGAGAATTTCCAATTCTCCCACTGCAGCTATTCTCATGTTTAAGGGCAAAAGCAAACGCCCTCTTCACTTGCCCAGGACTAAGCATCAGTGACTTACACTAGATAGTTCAAACATAAAAAGTGAAATCTCAAGGCTGGGACCAAGCTTCACTAGCATGCATGCTCACCAGTGCTGCAAGTAAGATTGATTCTTGTTTAAAAGGAAATGAAGGGTTGGAGAGGTGGCTCAGCGGTCAAGAGCACTGACTGCTCTTCCAGAGGTCTTGAGTCCAATTCCCAGCAACCACATGGTGGCTCACAGCCATCTGTAATGGGATCTGAAGCCCTTTTCTGAAGACAGCTATAGTGTACTCATATACATAAAATAAATAAATCTTAAAAAAAAAAAAAAGGAAATAAAAACCTACCATCACCCCAACGGCTGTTCTACTTGTCTAAATGCCCAGCTTAATGCTCCGAGTTCTAGAAGACCAGCTTGTCTGTTTCATGAAGACAGACAAGTACTTTGCTTTTTTCTTCTAAAACTGAAAATAAAGTGTTTGCCCCCCCACAGCTTGATAAAGGCAGGCCATGACAATGTGAAACAAATATTCCTCTAGGGGGTGCCACTCTCCTGATATGTTGCATGTAGCCATTAAATAATCAGAGTATTAGAGGAAGTAGGTACTCATTTTATGAGTCCATCATTTTGCAGAGGAGGAAACTAAGCATTCTGTAGTCACTCACTTTTTAGTGGCAGACTACGATTTTCAGCGGCAGACCAGGTTAGACTAAGATGGCCTCTTGAATCTCTACCCAGGCTCAGGCATTTACTTAGCATCAGAAAAGCAGAGCTGGGCTGTAAGACAAAACTAAAGAGCTCCACCCTTGAGCTCAGAGGCATACAATCTCATTCTGCCCAATCCTACTTACCCTCAAGTGCTAACTAACCATCAAGATTCTCCCTTCGCTCCTGTCCACGACAGCTCTCTCCCCCTAGCCTGGAAGCTATGACTGGTACAATCACTGGCACTCCTACTCTGTCCCATTCCTACATTATAGTTCTGACTCGTATCTCAAGTCCAGCTCTAAGAGATTACTTAATATGCAGCACTGGCTTCCAAGGAGCCAGCTTTCTCAAGGACTTTAAGCAAGTGCTTTATATTTGAAGAGTACTCTGCACCTTTTCTCCATAAAGCCCACTGCACAGAGAAAGCCCTCAATCCCATAGTATCCACCACTCTAACATGACTAGTTCATATTGCTTAGAAAAAAACTAAAGCCATGGGGCCTTTCCCTGTCTGTGCACCCTCAGAGCATCAATAAATTAAGCTTTTCCTAAAATGCATCTGTGTCTGCCACTCTGATGATGACTTGAATCCATAGTTCCCAGACTCATCTGTACAGGTACTGAGAAGATCACTCATCTGCAGGCAAAAGCTAATAAATAAGCTCACTGCTTCAGATCCACGGGAAAGCCTCCTGCTTTAGTCACATTAATACGCTACCTTCCTGCCCTGCCTCAAAAGCCAAATCAGTTCCCACAAGCTCCAAAGGCTAAACAATAATTGTGAAGGACATGAAGTCCGACAGAGGATAAAGAACAAGATTCAGGGACCACTCTCCAGGCACAGCCTGTTCACAGCAGTTCAGAGGGCCAAGAGGCTATCCAAGCTGGGTTCATGGAACAGTGCCAACCTCGGGCACTGAACTTGAAAACGCTCATGGTTCAGAGAAAGGTAAAATGCCTGGTTCAAGTGCCTTCCTCCTGTCCTGTTCTTTAACTTAGACTGTGCAATTGGCATATGGAAGCAGAGTTCCTCCTTCCCACAGCATTTAGAGAATCAGAACACTTGGAAAGTCTTTAGCTGTGACCTCAATTTTGTTTGGGAGCACCTACTGACAGAATGGCAGTCTAATAGGATCTAACTAACACAGGACTTCCTTATGTTGAAAATGCGAACATCCACAGGAAGAAAGGGCATACGCAGTCAGGAGTTAGGGGACAAACTGCCTTTGTCCCCCCCCCCCCCCGCCCCAGTTACACAATCAGGGAGTCTATCCCTGCAAACAACTACTCCAGTTCACGAAAGAACAAGCTGCTTTAAAAAAAAAAAAATTTAAAGGGCTGAAGAGATGGCTCAGTGGCTAAGAGCCCTGGCTGCTCTTGCAGAGGACCAAGGTTTGATTCCCAGCACCCACACGGCAGCTCACAACTGTCTCTAATTCTGGTTCCAGGGAATCTGATACCTCATACCAATAGACATAAAACAAAGTTAAATAAATTAAAAACAAATTAGAAAACAAAAAAGCTAGACTCACATACTGAATCTAAGAGATGCTGCCATCTAAGGGGCAGAGGCAAGGCAGTAGCAGAAGTCCTTAAAACATAAGGGACCAAACATCTATCTCTGTGTACAGAGCACTCTCTCTTTGCATTACAGCCAGTATTTTGTCTCCCAAATAGAAAATACTTTATAGTAAGGCTATATAGCAATTTTACCAAGTCCCTATAACATTTCCAATAGGCTGTTGTGCCTCTGTGTCCCACTATTAAGACACTGATTAAGCTGGGTGTGGTGATACAGGCTGGCAATCCTAACACCTCAGACAGAAGCTGAGATTAAAAATGATTGATGGTTTGAACTCAGCCAGGGGCCTACAAAGTTGAGTTCCAGGCTAGCCTGGACTACATGGTGAGGCTCTGTCTCAAACAGTAAGGCATTATTGAATTTTACAGGACAATAGAGGATTTCGGAACTGAGTCCACATTCTTGAGATGTTGGATGTGAAGAAAATTAAAAAAAATATGCTGCTTCCTGATACCAAATGGTCCAAATCCTTTTGGGATAAAGGGTCTCCATTATCTCCAGAGTTTATAAAATGAAATGTCTTAAAAACTCTAAATATGCCCCATGCTCTCTGGCAATTAACTAACTAGGGAACAAAATGTTTCTGTTATCTTTACCTCAGGATAGGAGTTATTAGCCTGGGACAAGCCACAGGTATTTCTAAGCAAGGTCCAAAGAGTCTAACCCTAGCTATAGACTCAAAAAATGACTGATTTCGGCCTGTCATGCATAGCTACTCTGCCTTTGCCTGTGCTGCTGTTGGGGGCTGGGAGGAGGGAAGTCATTAAAGAAAGTGGTGGGGAGGAGTTTGTGGTTAGGAAGCAGAACCTTAGAGCTGTGTTGTAATCATGTACGTAAAAAGCTTAGGATACACCAGACATCTGAAGCAGGAAGCAGGCAAAGGAAGCCATGTAGTTCCTTTCTCTAGGGATTCCCCTCTTCTATTAAGCAGAAGGTCAGAAAAGATAAAATCCTTTTCCAGTGTCAGTAACACCTAAGGATACTGGAAATGCCAGGAATTGCGATTCTTATGGTACGTGGTATGATAGTAGCATTCACACCATTCTTCACACAAAGCTACAGTAACACCATTGTTTTGGGGAAAGGATGCTATGTTTCCAGTTTAACAGGGCTTCAGGTTATTTAATACATAGATGCTTAATGACAGAACAGAGTTATAACAAGTTATACAGTAGGAAGCAATGTCTCTGTTCATAGAATAATCCAAGGGTAGAAAAAGCAGCAGTAACAATGCCACACTGCAAACACTGTACCTATTCTTGTAATTAAAAAGAACTGTATTTTCAGTATTCCAAGGCTCAGGGAACGCAGTGGAAGAGTCAGAAAGAATGTACGCTCTAGTGGACAAGGAGTGCTGTGAAATGCTGTGTTCTAGACATGATATGGCCCTTGCGCACATGAACTCACAGCAGCTATACAAGACCTGAATAAGATCAAGCCAGACAACATTCCAGCACAGATAAGGAGAGGTCTCAGGAGTACCCAACCTAGCTGAGGAGCTCCTGGCTGTTGATGGCTGTGTTCTTTGGAAGTGTGGCCACTGTTAGGTGCCCATGCACATAGGGCACTACTGACAGCACCAACTAGACCAGTCGTCACCACCCCCGGGGGTGCTGAATGACCCTTTCACAGGGTTACCTAAGACCATCAGAATACACAAATATTTACATTAAATTCTGAATAGTTGCAAATTAGTTATGAAGTAGCAACAAAAATAATTTTATGGTTAGGGTCACCATAACATGAGGAACTAGAACTAGATTCAGTAGGCTATAAAAAAGAAGATATGAAGTTAAAAGACATGTCTGAGAGGGTCTGGGGGTATCAGAACAAGGAGAGTGGGGGATATAGTCAAAATACATTGTGTATATATACACAATTTCTCAAAAAAAAAAAAAAAAAAAACCAAAACCTTTTTCCTAGTATTTTATATCTCACAATAACAATTTAATATAACAGCAAGATTCTTTAGAATCTTGAAAAGTTAAGATTTCACTTTTTCCGGGTAGTAGTGGTATACACCTTTAATCCAGAACTTGGGAGGCAGAGGCTAGATCCCTGTGAGTTCGAGGCCAGCCTGACCTGCAGAGCGAGTTCCAGGACACCCAGTGCTACACAGAGAAACTGGTCTTGAGACACTGGAAAACTTGTTTTTCACTTTTAAACTCATCAGTTAAAGAGGCTCTCCCGCTTTATTTCTTTTAATCACACTAGCCTGGAGATACAAGCAGCTTAGCCTCTGCTGGGAACTGTCTTTTACTCATTACTCTACACTTGCTTCTCCAGCTACTGCTTCCAAGTAACTCTGGCTTCACTCAATTGAACACATGAACAAGAAAAAAGAGGAAAACTCTGTGGACTTGTAGTCACTAGGCAACCACTTCCTGATGCACAACCACAGATGGTCAATCACTTCCTGTCTGCTTCCATTTTAGGAAATTTTCCTCCCATAATCTTGACAAAGCAATGTCTGTTCATCATTTTTCAAATGCTTCTAAATCACCTTTTTTTAAAAAGATTTATTCATTTATTATATATAAGTACACTGTCACTGTCTTCAGATACACCAGAAGAGGGCATCAGATCCCATTACAGATGGTTGTGAGCCACCACGTGGGTGCTGGGATTTGAACTCAGGACCTCTGGAAGAGCAGTCAGTGCTCTTAACTGCTGAGCCATCTCTCCAGCCCTCTTCTAAGTCACTTTAAATGACTTTTTTTCATATAGTTAGGATGCACCAATAGTCCATTTCCATTATCCTATGATACCTCCTACCAGAATAAAATGTCTGCCTTTGTTTGGGCTTTTTTGGGACAGCGTCTTGCAATAGTCCAGGGTGACCTAGAACTTGCCAAGTAAGCAAGACTGGCCTCATACTATGGTAATCCTTGTACTTCTACCTCCTCACAGGTATGTACCCCAAGAGCTTCCTTCAAATTTCTAATCATTATTTTTTTAAAAAGATTTATTTATTATATGTGAGTATACTGTTGCTATCTTCAGACACACCAGAAGAGGGTACCAGATCTCATTACAGATGGTTGTGAGCCACCATGTGGTTGCTGGGATTTGAACTCAGGACCTCTGGAAGGGCAGTCAGTGCTCTTAACCACTGAGCCATCTTTCCAGCCCCTCATTATTTTTTTTAAATAATTTATTTTTATTTCACGTGCATTGGTGTTCTTCCCACATGTTGTCTGTGTGAAGGTGTTGGATCTCCTGAACCTGGAATTACAGATGGTTGTTGAGCTGCCCTGTGGGTGCTGGGAATTGAACCCAGATCCTCTAGAAGAACAGCCAGTGCTCTTAACCGCTGAGCCACCTCTCCAGCCCCTCTACTCATTGTTACTCTCCCTTCTTTCTTGCAGCTCTCTGTACCACCCTGCCTTCTTCCTTTACTTAACTAGAAGTTATTTTAGCTACTATTTCTCAAAAAAAAAAAAAAAAAAAAACCAGCACAGCTGTTCAAGACTAACCAGTGTTTGAGTCTAAGCCCTAAGACATACATCCACTTGTTGGTTTAGGTGAGGGAGGGGGATGATCTTAGGAATTAAAAAAAAATCTTTCTTTTGACTGAATTCTATTTAAATGTGTGTGTGTGTGTGTGTGTGTGCGCGCGCGCGCGCGCGTGCGTGCGCTTGTGTATGTGTTCTGCCCAAGAATGCTAATGGCATGACTGAACTCTTTACCGTACCAACACACATCTGTACAGACAGCTGTTTCAGTTCATTGGTTATAAACACAGCCAGAATTATTGTTCAAGTCTGTTAAGACAACCTTTTGTATTACAAGCCAGGGCTGATTGTCACATGACTGCTGAGAAAACCATAGCCTTGTGGGCCAAGTGTGGCCACTGGCCTGATTAGGTCACATAAGCCTCCCGCCCTGAGTGCTACTCTCTCCTCTGTCTGCTGGAGCAGTACATACCTCTTCATAATTTTTCGCCTCTACTCCATGCTTCATGTCTAGAATCACGAGTTGGTCAGGTATCCGCCCTGTTCCTGAGGAAGAAATCAAAAGATTCATTGTGCAGAATACTTGAAATTCCGGGAAATCACCCGCCCACCCTCCCACTCCGTAACCCCTATCTGCTCAATAGAAGGAAACAGCCCTAACTCCGCCCGCCATTCTGCAGTAGCAAAGTGCTGGCTAAAGTCATTAGCACTGCAGACAAAGCCTCCGTCTGTGCCGGGTGCTGGAAAGCAAACAGGGCATGCTGCTGGCAACCACCTTCAGCAGGACACAAGAGCCTGTGACTGTACAGAGGGCGGACTAGGAAAAGGAAAACTCACAGCCTCGCCACAGAGAGAAACTCAAGTCACAGCAGTCGGAAGCTGACTGGCATGCACATCAGCATGGAGTGGGCGCCATTTCTACATCTCAAGAGCAATGCTCTACCAGACTGAGGTAGTCCAGGTCTCTTAGGAGCTGTACATACTAAGATTAGATTACTTAAAACAAACCTCGGCATTGAAAATACAGGTTTTATCTAATATTCGACTTTGACTCAAGCATTTTGACCAAGGCAAGGCCTATTTTAGTAGGTGAATAAAAAGTTTTGGGGATATTTCCATTGAGCATTTGAGAGAAAAGCTCAAAAATCAAAGACAAAAACAAAAGCCAAATTTATAGTCTGAGGGTAACTCTCAGGGATGATTCTTAGAAGGAAAATGTCTATTTGGGATAAAAGGCCCAAGCAATGTAGCAATGATAGCAGAAACCGTATCTGATTTAGCTAATCTGAATTAAGATTCTACACAGGAAAAAGGCAGACTCAAAAATCTCCAGAAAACAGTTCACAATTTCCTGGGTTTTACTATTTATAGAATTAAAAGCTGCCTGCATGAAATTAGAAGTCTTAGGCAAATCTAGTGCTGTTTAAGCACTGGGCTTTCTTGATGTCATTAGCCAAGGAAAATGTTACTGTACCCTTTGCTGTCTGAGAGACAGCAAGAGATTTTCTGAAACTGGCTGAAGTCAACCCAAACAGTACTACTGAAGCTAGAACTAGTACTATGGAGCTAGAACTGCACCAGTGAGACTTTCCACAGGTATAATGTCCGATGATAATGTAGGACAGACGGATGGACACACACACACACACACACACACACACACACACACACACACACACACACACACACTTTAACTCCAGCTGTAGTTCAAATGTGAAACATTGTGTCTGAGTGTGTGTATGCCACATATGGAAGCCAGAAGAGTGTGTTAGATCCACCTGAAGCTGGAGTTACAAGTGGTGATAGCCCAGGCTGCCTACAATTCACTATGTAGGTACTAAATCTGACTGTGATCTCATGAGTCTCCTGCCTTCACTTCCCAAGTGCAGAGATTGTAGGCATAAGCCAAACGTGCATGGCTAAGTATGTTTAAATGACAATAAGATCAACTTTTGGAGAGACTAGAAAGAGCAACTCGAAAACAAGAGAAAAAGCACTATCGGTGAGATTAGGAACAGAGTGAGATGCCGTGTAAACATGAAGATCTGAGTTCAATCTCCAGAACCAGACATGTATAATTCAGACATGGTGGTGCATTCTGTAACTCTATTGCTCCTATGGCATGGACTAAAGGTTGAGTAAGAGAACCTGGGAGCTCCCAGACCGCTCGCCTACGTGCGCAGCACCAAAGGAGGAAGTAAGGACCAAGACCTGCAGCAGGCTGTTCTCTGATCACATATGTGCTGCAACATGCAGGTCCCTGTACTCACACATACAAATGCTCAGGGCACATATGTATACACACAGACTCAACCATATACCCATGCAAAATTTTTAAATCCTCCAACAAATGAACAATACCAAAAAAATCCCAAACTAAATAACCCTACGGACTGAAAACTAAGGCATCCTCAGGTGCTTTCTGAATATTAAACCATCAAGTCTACAATCAAGGCAGCCCGAACAGCCTGTGCCCAAACCCCATGTGTACTCCTGAGAGTGACATTACCATAAATGCCATATAATCTTTGCTTTCCTTCCCCATTTAGGGTAAGAGACAGCTGGGAAAGCTGGGTCAGCAGTTAAGAGTACTGGGTGCTCTTGCACAGGACTTGGGTTTGGTTCTGAGCACCCACTTGGTATTAAACCATCCTTAACTCTAAATTCCAGGGGATCCTATGGCCTTCACAGGCAACAGGCATGCATGTAGTACACATATATACATAAAATAAATTCTATAAATAAATAAGTAAATAGATAAACAAAACCTGAGAGGGTGATGTCCTAGTTAGTGTTTTCTCAACTTGACACAAGATAGTCATCTGGGAAGAGAAGCCTCAATTTTAGAAAATGATGCTAGGTAGGTCTTGGGCATTTTCTCCATTAATTAATGATGTGGGAAGGCACACATGGGTAGTGCCACAACCCGGGCAAGTCAGGGAGCATCAGTCCTATCTGGCTTCTGCTTCAGTTCCTGCCCTGACTTCCCTTGATGAGGGACTGAAGCTGTAAATGACATAAACCCTGTCCGCCTCAGAGTGGTTGGTTAGTATTTTATCACAGCAGCAGAAAGCCTCTCGGTTAGGTTACAGCTCAGTGGTAAAGAACTTGCCTTCCATGCCCTGGGCTCTGGGTTCCACCCCTAACCTTGAAGGTGGGGGCACAGGAGTGCTGGCCACACTTCCCATCCAGCACTCTGGAGGTGAGGGCAGGAGGATCACTGGGAGTTCAAGACCAGCCTGGGCCATATAGTGAAGCAAACTTAAATAGCTTAAGTCTTCTTGGTCTAGGTGGTCAGATCCTCTCTTTCTTGGTCTAGGAATATATTTCTGTAACAGAGTACCATCCAGAAAATGCAAAGCCCTGGGTTCAATTTCCGCTATGGCAAAAACAAACAACAAACCCTATCTTTTCTCTCCTACTTTTGTTTTGTTTTTAATTTTTTAAATATGTTTTTAAACAGTGGTCTCACACTGTAGGCCAGAATGGTCTCAAACCCACAGCAATCCAGTGGCCTCGGCTTCCTGAGTGCGGGATGTGGGTGCATGGTACTACACCTGGTTCTTGGCTATACCTCTTCTCTGTCTACTGAGGTCTTCCGTCTCTGTGTGTCACAGCATATGGCTTTAACACTGTCCAAGCTCGGGCTGGAGAGATGGCTCAGCAGTTAAGAGCACTGACTGCTCTTCCAGAGGTCCTGAGTTCAAATCCCAGCAACCACATGGTGGCTCACAACCATCTATAATGGGATCTGATGCCCTCTTCTGGTGTGTCTGAATACAAGATACACTGTGCTCGCATAAATAAATAAATAAATATTTAACACTGTCCAAGCTCAAGTAAACTGCAAAGACCCGAGGATAAGCTCTACAATCTCCTGTGCAGGACAGTTTCCTAGTTCCTTGGCTGACTTGAAGGCCTTAAAGGATCTTTAAAGTTTTAAGAACAAACAACAACAGACTTTCTAGTAATCTCTCTCTGCATTTGCCTGGCCAATGGATAACCTATTTAATGCCTCTCCAGATTCTATGAGAGCAGATTTAGGTTCACAGCGAAACTAGTTTCCATTAGCAATGGAATTAGGAGTTCTTACCACTGCACAGGCAGAGCGTCCCTCATTACCAGGGTCTGCCATGGAACAGTCTGTAGATGATGAACCTGCATGGATACATTACCACCCACAGCACACGAGATGACAGGATATGTGTACCACGATGCTTACACATCATTACAGTACCAGACAGGAGGTTCCCTGCCCTAGAAACCCTCTGTGCAATACTTCATCAACCCTTTACTCCACACATACAATCTTTTAAAGATGCATTAAAGGCTACAAGGCATTCATCTCTGCATCAGAATAAACAGGAACCAAATCAAAGTAGGAATCAAGTGCCTCCTATAGCAGGTAGCTCCGAGAGCTGGAGGAGAAGCAAGGAAAACATGGTGACTACTTACCCTTGCTCTCAAAGCATACTTCAAACATGTCATAGTCTTCTGTGGTAAAGGCAAACTTCCCTTTAGTTGCATCCTCTTTGGCATACAGAATATGGCCAGCAGAATCTGTGATCTAAAGAAGAAATAAAGAAGTTACTTAATAAAGAACTCTGAGGAAGGGGAGTCATAGAAACTGGGGATATAACATAAAAAGATAGCCAGGGGTAGGGGATGTTGCTTCAATTCCAGCTTCAAGGAGATCTTAGGCCTTCCTCAAGCACCTGAGCACGAACACACACACACATGTACTCACATGCACATACACATACCCATGTACTCATACATATACACAGTCAATTAAAGATAAAAATGAATCTTAGACATGGAGGATAAATCAGACTTTCTCCTAGGAAGACATCTTTGTCATTTACAAGTGATTTGCTTCCTGGAGGGGCATGGCAGTCCTCCAAACTTCTGACTGCTCCATTACTAAAGGATCACCTACAAGAATAGATGAAGGGCATACCTTGGTGAGTGGCCATGTGAAAAGCACGGAGATGATGCAGCGATTTAAGGGGCCAGATCTCAGGTTACAGGGGTGCATGGTCATTCCTCACTTAAGAGAAGCTACTTTGCAATGTGAAACTCACAAAGGAGTAGCTTCCTGACATTAACTCAAGATGCTAATGTCATCTGCTATAAAGTGGAATTCTTTTTTTAATGATACAGAAAATTGTTTTAAAATAAAACAATTCCTTTGATATACTTTTAATTGTACCATTTGTTAGATAGGAAAGCAAATTTACACATTAATTAGATGTGTTTATCTGACAATAATATCATCCAAAGATATACTGCTTTGATATTTATATGTAGAGAAATATGATCAGGAAAAAAAGTCTGCTTTCTATAATGAAACGATTATTTCTCTAAGACCAAAAAACTGCAATGTACAGTAAAAACACTGCAGTTCATAATGAGGATCCAAAACCTTTTCATTCCCTGGACAGCAGGCTGGATCCCTCAGGAGCCACTGACCATGGGCCTTTAGTCAGTGAGCCCTGACAGGATCAATCTGAGCCTCTAGCTGGAGGAGATAACAAGGCCAGAACAGAGCTGGTTTCCAAAATTCTTCAAGGTCTCACCAATTACAATGAAACTAAGTTAACAACCAACCAAAAATGGACTAATGTCACTGCTATGCACCCTACCAATCATATTAGAGGTTAACTAATTCTTCTGGACATTTCTCTTAGTCCTTCATAAAAGGGGTCCATGAGCCCCTCAGGTGGTCGCCATTCTGAGAGTTGGCCCCTGCATGCTGGTCATTTCTGCAGTAAACACTCTTTGACTTTGCATACTGTTTGAGTCTGGGGTCTTCCTTCAGTTATTCTTGGACCCTAACAGGAACATATAAGTGTCCAATCTGAACAGAGGTATTTCGGGCAGTTTGTTACTGTGAGTTGGTATAGTGGTCAGAACAGTGGGAAGTTGTGTGAGGTTATCATGGGTGAATATTGCCAGACATATGTCAGATTCATCTCACAATTTAAATTATGAATCAAGTTTTGGGTGTGGAGAATTTATCATGATTCCCCCACCCCACCCCATCATGGGCCATGATCCTCAGTTAAGAAACTTTGGTCTAACATCCCAGTGTGACCTCCTGGGGACCACACAGGAGAGGAGTCCGGAAGAAGGAGGTCAAAGGACACAAGTCTTCAGGAGCAGCCAGGCAATAACAGGCTGACTTTCTATGATGGTGGAGCAAGAAGAAAGGCTGGGGTGCAACATGTGCTACACATCCTCAGTGGATTTCTTTTATGGGTGAAAAGGGATTTTTTTTTTTTTTTAAAGACAAAGTCTCCTTATCTAGCCCTGGAATTCACTATAGAAACAGACTGGCCTTGAACTCAGAAAGACCTGCCAGTCTCTAAATGCTGAAATTAAAGGCGTATACCACCATGCCAGTCTACAGGTGAATCGTAAAAGTAGACTTGAGCAGCACACATTGAGACCCTCCTGTTGACATGCAGACTAGGCTGTCCCAGAGTCTGTGATGTAGCAGGTGATGACCTGACCTTCCGTTCTTCATCCTACCTCTTCAACGTAGCACGTACTGAATAAAAGCATTTAGCTCATCTGCACAGCCCATTTAAGCACTTATACACATACGCATTCATGCCATTTTTATTTATAAATATATTTAGTATGTTGTAAAAGTTTACCATTTTTAGTCATTTTCCAAAGAAATTGTGATTCAACACTTTATTTATTTGACAGGGTCTCACTCTATAATCTTGGCTATACAGATCAGGAAGGTCTTAAAACTCTGAGATCCAGCTGCCTCTGCCTCCAGAGTACTGAGATTAAAGAGAAATACCACCAGCTTGGACTAACACATTCTTCATATGTTAAGTGGATAAATTAAAACACATTATTAAAAAAATATTTAGCTGGGTGTGGTCGCACAAGTCTTCAATCGCAGCAGGGAAATCTCTGAGTTCAAGACCAGCCTGGTCTACATAGTGACCGGGACAGCCAGGGCTCACAGAGAGCCCTAGTGAAAAAACAAACCTTATTTATTTTTATTGTATATGGATGTTTTGCCTGCACGTATATTTGTGTACTGTGGGCATGCCTGGTGCCTACAGAGGCCAGAAGATTGTGCGAGATCCCTTGAATCTGGAGTCACAGACAGACGTGAACTGCCGATTTTGTGCTAGGAATTAAACTCTGGTACTCTGGAGAAGCAGTAAGTGCTCTTAACTGCTAAAACAACTCTCTAGCCTCAAACACCTTATTTCTTAAGCTGTTGGTGTCTTAAAAAGTTTATCAAATCCAGACCCAAAGTACAAAGGCAACCTAACCAGCGGCCACCGCTGCTCTCTTCTGAAGACAGCAGTCTTCACAGGACCTTCCCCACAGTGGTCCTGATGGACTGCAGAGCCTGTGACCGTCAAGACGCTCTGTCCAACACGAAGCTGCTGAAGCTGCAGAAAACTCAAGACAGCGAGGAAGACATGACCACCACACACGTTTGCTACCATCTTGTCCCTTTACATGAAACGATTAAAAAATGCCTATATAAATATAAAATGTTGATATATTTTCCTTTGTTCCATCATACTTGGAAGTAGAAGCACTTGTTGTTTTGTTTGAGACAGTATCTTGGCCACTCTGAAACTAACTGTGCAGAACAGGCTGGCCTCCAACTCACAGGCACATATTTCAGGCTAAGTGGAGCACATTTTAAGAGTAGTTAACTCTGAATGGTAGGATTTCCTCTTCCTTCTCCCCCCTTCATATCTACTTATTTATTTCTTATAAGGGGCAGGGGCTATAACAAACCATGTAGAAGTAAGAGTAACATGAAAATTGATTGTTTACCATGGGGATTCTGGGTATCTAACTCAAATCAGCCTTTTTTTTTTTAACTGTCCTTCTATTTTCTTAATTTTCGACAAAGGTCTATGTTACTTAGCATCGAAAATAATAAAGCTATTTTATTTTGAAAAAATGATATCTAAAGAAAGTTATCTCATTAGATACATTTGAAAGGATGTGTTAGTAAACTCCTAAATTCTCTAATGGTACCAATGTGGTGGTTTGAATAGGTCCGGCCCATGGCACTATTGGGAGGTGCGGCCTTGTTGGAGAAGGTGTCACTTTGGAGACAAGCTTTGATGTCTCAGGTGCTTAAGCTCTGCCCATTGTGGATCTTAGTCTCCTCCTTGCTGCCTGTGGACCAAAATGTAGAACTCTCGCTTCCTTCTCCAGCCCATGTCTGCCTGCACGCTGCCATGCTTCCTGCCATGATGATAGACTAGCACCAATTAGTTTTCCTTTATAAAAGTTGGCTCAGCCATAGTGTCTTTTCACAGCAATAAAACTCTAAGACAATCAGTTAATAACAGTTTAGTGTTTCTGCCTTTCATATCATCCATTAATTTGTAAAACAATTAAGATACTAAGATCTGTGGTCAGTGGGTAAGTGAGGGCAAAGGGTAAGAAATAAGAATGCCTCTAAGGGGTTGGGGATTTAGCTCAGTGGTAGAGCGCTTGCCTAGCAAGCACAAGGCCCTGGGTTCAGTCCCCAGCTCCAAAAAAAAGAAAAGAAAGAAAGAAAAAAAAAAAAGAATGCCTCTCAATCCCTCCCTCCCTCCCTCCCTCCCTCCCTCCCTCCCTCCCTCCCTCCCTCCCTTCCTTCCTCCCTTCGCATTTCCTTGATGATTAATGATGGTGGACACTTTTTTGTGATATATTGGCTTTTGATATGAAGTGATGAAATATGTTTATTAGCTTGTTATATCAAAGCACCAACATTGTATATACAACTTTTTTTTTTTAAGATTTATTTATTTCATGTATGTGAGTACACTGTCGCTGTCTTCCAGACACACCAGAACTGGGTATCTTCAGACCCATAGTGGTTGCTGGGGATTGAACTCAGGACCTCTGGAAGAGCAGTCAGTGCTCTTAACCGCTGAGCCATCTCTCCAGCCCGTATATACAACTTCTATTTTACCAATTATACCAAAACTGAAGCCGGAAACAAGACACAAAAAGAAGGATGGAACGCGATGCAGAGAGCCACGGCTACACAGAGCACCAGGGTGACTCTGGGAAAATACGCTGAGACTTAAAGGATGAGCCTCTACCAAGGGAAGAAGAGAGGTAAAGAGGTTCAGAGCGACTGCAGTCCTCTCAGTCGTTCATAGGCCTGATCATCTGCTTTCAGAGCTTAGACCAGCAGGCGGCCACATGGTAATGATCTTGGCAAAGTTGCCCATAAACATTCGCTAAAGTCTCTGTTCAGGGGATGCTTCTCCTGAAAACTCAACTAAGGAAAAAGGCAAGCAGGCACACAGACTGCGTGACAGCCCTGACTATACATATTACACAGCAAAAGGCCCAGAACGAAGCAAACCCCAAACTAAGGAAACGTCCTTTCTTGAGCATCAGCTCACCTACCCAGAAAGCACTCAGTTCCCTACAGCCAGCCTCCCGAAAGCACACTGACAATTCTTAAGGAAAGCTCCAGAAGGCAGACTGAAGAGATAGCTCTGTGGTTTAGAAGTTTAAAGCACTTGTTGCTTCTGCAGAAGACCTGGGTTTGATTCCCAGCTCTCACAAATGAGCTCACAACTATCCCTAACTCCAGAGGCTATGACGCCTCTTCTGTCATACTTGGGCATCAGACACACGTGATATGGCATACATATTACATGCATATGGCATATATGCAGACAAAATACTCATACATATAAAATAGAATAAATCTGAAAAAACTTAAAAGACAGACTGTAGGAACCAAGCCAATGTGAAAACACCAACTTAGATTAGTCTCCTATGAATGATATCTGAGACAAGACAGACTTGTTAAAAGTGAATTTGGTATAAGAGATTTCATTATTGCCTACGGTACTAGTTTAATTCTAAAGGGAGAAGAACTGCAGGTTGCTAAGATGTGTTTAATGGTAGAAGAACGAGGAGAGGACAGCAGGGAGTAAGCGTTACGCTTATGGCAATGAACAGTCAGATTCCACCTTCTCCATCTCAGGTGAGGAAGGAGACCAAGGTCACTGCCAACACCTAGATTTAACAAGGTCTGGCACACATTTGCCCAACCGCCTTATTTCCTAGAAGAGAGAATTATGAGCATCTTACTTTCTCCTAGAATATTAAAAATGTTTTTCGGGCTGGAGAGATGGCTCAGAGGTTAAGAGCACTAACTGCTCTTCCAGAGGTCCTGAGTTCAAATCCCAGCAACCACATGGTGGCTCACAGCCATCTGTAATGGGATCTGATGCCTGGTGTGTCTGAAGATGGTTACAGTGTACTTACATATAATAAATAAATAAATCTTTTAAAAAATGTTTTTTTTAATTTAGTGAAAGGAGCCTTTCCAGATTTTGTAAGGACTTAAAGGTTGGTCATAAAATTCTTACTAAAGCAAGGCTGTGCGGGGTGATATGTGACATAAATTACGGACTTTGCTGTGTTCCTCCAAAGGACTCCACAATTCAGACCTCCAACTGGTACTCAGAGGAGTGAACACGGTTTAAATGTCCCCTCACACTGTGTTCCACTACAATCAGAAGAACCACTTACTCTGACTGCGTATGACATCTGAGAAACCATCTGAAGTTGAGCTCATTCTAAGGCAATGACTCAATGCATTAGTAGAGGCTGAAGGGTTCGCCTTTTTTAAAATATTTATTTATTTTATGTACACTGTAGCTGTCTTCAGACATATCAGAAGAGGGCATCAGATCTCATGACAGATGGTTGTGAGCCACCATGTGGTTGCTGGGAATTGAACTCAGGACCTCTGGAAGAGCAGTCAGTGCTCTTAACCGTTGAGCCATCTCTCCAGCCCGACTCACCTTTTTTTAAAAGTTTTTTTTAAAGATGTATTTATTTATGTGTATGCATATTCTGCCTGCATGTATGTACATGTAACACATATGTGTCTACAGGTCAGAAGATGGTCACATTACATCCTCTGAAACTGAAGTTACAGATGGTTTTGTGGTACTGTGAGGCTGCTGGTTTTGAACCTAGGTCCTCTGCAAGAGAAACAAAGGCTTTTAACTGCTGAGCCATCTCTCCAACCCCAACCTTCGGAGGCTACAGCTTACAGAAAGCACTGGAGGAACAGAATTGTTAAACATGCAGAAATGACACTGGTCATCTGGAAGGCTGGAAGAGTGCTGTCTAAAACCTGGTGATCTTTACTAGTCTCTGGAGACAGCCTTTCCCATGAACCACCCGCCCCCAACACTGAGCAATCCTCTCAGTCACCAGCACCTATCTTCATGCTTGTTACCAGTCCTTCCTCCCCTAGCCTCAGCATGGCTTATCGGGCAGTAGGCTCCTTCTCACGGTTAGAGTTACAAATGCATGGCTGAAGAGATGGCGCTATGCCTAAGCTTTGTTGTGATCATGTGGAAACTTCCCCCAAAGTTTTACTGTGTTTAAATGTGTTAGAAAAATAAAGTGCTTGATCAGACTCCAGCAGTATTTGACCTAGCACTGCTGACCAGAGCTTCATTTTTACCTCATGACGGGACCCGCACACCAACCCCAACCCACTGCCTTTCATCAGCATGAAATCTGCCTTCCAAAAATAATGTGTGATAATGTTTAGTGTTCCTTTGGACATCACGATTCTATCCTTGTCACCTTGCACTAACACAACCATGTGAGAACTATTTGGATACTTGAAAATCCAAGCAATTGAACTTTCGGGTTGGACTAATTCATACAAACTGCCGGGCTTTCTAACATTTAATATTTTCCTTAAAAAAAAAAATTAAGTTTTCTACCAAGTAAAATAACTGTAGTTATTTAATAGCAAAGCTCATGTCTTGCCAACCCCCCCCCCCATGAAAGGCACCTCCCTTCACCCCAACATCATTATAGAAACCAGTAGGTAGCCAAAATAAGGACTAGGGAACTGAGCCACACTCGTGAGTAATCAGAGCCCACAGAGTCTATAGGCTGAAACGATGAACTAATCTATTTATTGGTTTTCTAGGTAGGGTTTTGCCTTATAGTACTGGGTGGCCTGAATTTGTAAAAACCTTCTTGCCATAGTCCAAGCAAATGATGTTGCTTTTTGTTCTTGTTTTCTGAGACAGGATTTCTCTGTGTAGCCTTGGCTATCAGGGAACTCCCCCTGTATACCAGACTGGCCTTGAACTCAGAAACCTGCCTACCTCTACCTCCCAAGTGCTGGCATTAAAGGCATATAACACTAAGTTAGATGAAAATGATGTTTTTAACTTTCCCACAATTAAAAAAATTTGATTATATATCACCTGCTTTCCAATAAATAAGGTGTGCTTAGTTTTTCTTCTTAAATTCTGCAGAATTACCTAGGCAACACACCGAACAACTGCTGATTTTGTCTACTAGAATACTAAGCCCTTAGGGTCTACTGCTGCTGTTCTGAAGGCAGGGTCTAACTATTGAGGCCTTGGCTGGGCTGGACTCAACCGGCATCAAACTTGGGGGACCTCACCAGTGGATCCTACTTCTGAAGGATCACTGAAGCTTACCTCCCTGGTGCTGGGATTACAGCCTTCAGTAACCATGCAGCACTGCAATGCCTGGCTAACAGCAAAATACTTGTAGTAATTACAATTCTCTGATTAAACAGAGGCATCTAAAACTGCTCCAGAAATGACGTCATGGAACAGGAAGTAATAAAATTATGTTTCTAGATAACAGTTTCTAATGAAAAGCAAACCAAAATTCACAACTTAAAGAGAGAAAAGGTGTTAACTGTATTAGCAGAGTAGTTGATGTCAAGACTGTGAATGCTCACACTAAACCTGTCAACAGAGTGAGAAAATGGTCACTCATCTAGAATTCTATCTTCTTGGATTAGTCTAAGCAGTGGCTAGGAGCAGGTTCTTGAGCTGGTCCAGAAACCTGCCTGCTGACCAATTCCATTACCAAACATTCAAGATAACACCCTGCCTATTTCGGAAGCTGTGTAAGTAGTTTGGGGCAATAAAGCACTTAGGAATAAACCAGAACAGTGCTCACCTGGGGGAAGGAACAAGGACAAGTTTCAAGAGCCTGAAAACTTTTATGGTACATTTGACCTTAAGTCTGCTTGAAACTGAGATTCAAAGACTAGAAGAGAAGCCAGCTGAGTTACATGATTGTTTACCGATGAAAGCCCACACATTTATCTCAGGGACAATGTTCCTGGAACAAAACATGAAACAGTTTATCTGAAAGGTACCTGTCATTTTTGACCACAGCCTGCTAAAGACACAAACGGAGTTCACACGGATGCACAGTGACCTGGCCACCTGTCGATGCTGGTCTGACCTCACACAGTACTGCACCAGGACCTAAAGGAACCTGAATGTGCCCAAGCCCTGGCTCTCTGCCTGGCCCCCTTACCACCACGACTTTCTTTGTATCCCAGCCCATTCCTGCTCACAGAACACTAAAGACAGAACCATCTGGCCACCTGTTGCAACAACTGTTGGGGGAAGGGCATCAGAAAAAACCATTAACAATACTATCTATTCTAAGAGACAATTCAACAAACAAAACTAGGGCTCCTTGAAGAAATGGGAACCCTGGATCCTAGGACCAATCTGAAAATATACAACATCAGGTATCTTATAGTGCCAGAAAATGAGGAAGCCCTCAAAAGCAAACCCCCAGGATGGGAGTACGTGAAAGCCCAAGAAAGCTGCCCTGCACAGCAAAGTTGAAAACAAGTTGATCACCAAGAAAAAGTATTAATGGATTGTAATCTCAAGTACACAGTAGCTAAGACTCTGTACAGGTAATGCATGATTAAACAACTGAGGGAGAAGGGACAAATCTCTCTCAGAAGACTAATGCCACACCCTCTAGGAAGTGAATCTAACTCACCACTCCTTATGTGTGGGCTGGCTTCACTAAATGACTTCATCCCAAAGAGCACAGTGTAAAAAGAGCTACAGTGGAGAAGCCTGACAAACACCAATTCAGACAGATGATCTTTGACAAGTCATGTGCTGTGGTAAGAATGACATCTGACCTCTGCAGTCTCACACCCCATACACACGAACCCAGTTTTATCCTGAGGAAACCATCTGACAATCCCAATAAGAGCCATCCTAGGACTGGAGAGGTGGCTCAGCAGTTAGAAGCAGACTGCTCTTCCACAGGACCAGGGTTTGGTTCTCAGTGCCCACATAGTGGCTAATAACCCCTCTAACTCCAGTTTCAGGAATCCAACACCCTCTCCTGGTCTCTGTGGACAACAGGTTCACACACGGTGCACAGACATACAAGCAACACTCATACACATAAAATAAACTTTAAAGTCATTTAAACTTATTATTAGTGTGAAGATACAATTCCCTTCAATTTGGCTCCTATCTACACTCTTGACTCCTACCTATCTTCTTCAGGTCATGGTCAGCCATGACATAATACTGAGTAGAAGATTTTAAGGACAACCACTAACCTTGTGAGTCCTGCCTAGAAGCTCTAGTACAGAATAAAAGTACTCTTGACAACGGCATCAACTTTCTTTTTTTGAGGGACAGTACAGGATGTTGTCAGCTGAGATGAAAGCTTCTGGGCTGCAGGGATGGCAGCAGTTAAGAGGGCTGCTGCTCTTGCAGAGCACCAGGTCAAGTCCAAGACCATGTGAGAGCTCACCATTATTAGTGACTGCAGTGTCAGGGGATCCAAGGTCTTCCGACCTCTCTGGGGACCAGATATGAACGTGGTCCAAAGATAGACATTTGAGCCAGTCAGTGGTGGGGCATGTCTTTAATCCCAGTGTTCAACAGGCAGAGGCAAGTGGATCTTCAAGTTCAAGGCCAGCCTGGTCTACAGAGTGAGGTCCAGGACAGTCAAGCTACACAGAGAAACCCTTGAAAAATTAAAAAAACAAAACTGGAAATATATACAATCAAAACACCCATACATGTAAAATGAAATAATTTTTTTAAAAAAAGATGAGAGATTCTACGATGGCCATGATAGCTCATGCCAGCAATCTCAGCACTTGGGAAAACACAAGATCAGGAAGGTGTTAAGACCATTCTAAGCTATACAGAGTTCAAGGCCAACCAGGTTATGTTAGAATTGGCCTCAAAAAACAAACAAAAAATAAAAATAAAAAAACCAAAATAACACACAAAGAGAAGAAAAATGATGGAAGGTTCTAGAGTCTGACACTCTGGTCTATGTTCAAATCACAGTCACATCACTTACTGGTTGTAAAGCCTTAGACAGGTTCCTTAACCTCTGTGCTTCACTCATGAAGTAAGGACATAGTTGTGTATACTTCACCAATAACTGAGGGTTAAGGCCTGGCACAGTGCCTGGCACACTAGCACCCAGTGAAATGTTACTGTCAGGAGGACTACTGGACTATCACAGCTGTCTGTGAGTCCTAACTCAGAACCTAACCCATCAGGTTATCCTCATACTTCCTGCTGAACTGTATTAGGAGATGTTCACCATCATTAGTGATTGCAGTGTCAGGGGATCCAAGGTCTTCCAAACCAAAGGACAATTGGGGCACAAAGTGGATTAGAATTTCCAAGGCCCTGCATGGTCACTGCATGGGAATACAAACAACTAGGTCCATCTTCAGGGAAACAGCAAGATCCTGGAAACTATAGGGTACAAAAGCCTAGCAAAGCAGGTATTCCATGTTTTTAGATGGCAGCAAGGGACAGTACATGCCGGAAGTAGAGTCTTAAAGAGGGAACCTCAATTGAGAAAAGGCCTCCGACAGACCAGCCTGTGGGCATGCCTGTGGGGCATGTTCTTGATTGATAGTTGAGAGAGCTGGTCCAACTCAATGGAGGCAGTACACCCTGGGCAGATGGGGCTGGATAATATAAAAAAAACAAACTGAGCAACCCACGACGAACAGGCCAGTGAGCCCCATCCCACCATGAGCTGTTTCAGTTTCTGCCTCCACATTCTTGCCCTGGCTTCCTGGACTACATGTAAGCCTAAGCTGCTTTTTCATGTGTTGTATCACAATAGAAACCCTAACCAACACAGTAAGGAATCCAAGCTGAACTCTAGCATTTCTGGAATGTGGGTTTTAATCTGATAAGGAATAAATTACAAGAATAATCCAACAGGAAACTAGGCCTACTGGCTCATGCCTGTAATTCTAGCACTTGTGAGGCATTTGATCAACTTTGAGACCAGCCTCAGACTACAGTGAGCACCAAGACAGACAGACAGACAGAGAGAGAGACACAGAGACACAGACACCACACACACAGGCATGTGCAGAGCCAGGGGTAGTAATCTATACCTACAATTCCAACATTTGGGAAAAAGAGAGGAAGAATGTAAGAGTTATCTTCAGCTACACAGCAAGTTTGAGCCTAGCCTAGGCTACCGTCTTAAGTTGAGGCGGGGTGGAGCGGGGAGAGGGGGGCAGTTAGGTAAAGTGAGTATTCTAGACGATCTAGTTCAACTTCCTGCACAAAGGAACATGTAAACCACAGGTTGCCAATGTATCTTAAAGGCGAAGAGCACTGACAGAATTTACTTTCTTTTCTTTTGTAAAACTTATTTTCATTTTTAATTATGTATGTCTGTGTAAAGGTGCAGGCATCTCCAGAATTATAGTTACAGATGGTTGTGAACCCCACAGTGGGGTGCTAGGAACCAAACTCAAGCCCTCTGAAAGCATGCTAACGCATACATTCCACTTAGCCATCTCTCTGGCCCCTACCCTGATTTTCCAGTCAAGAGCAAATATCAAGTCTATCAACTGTATTTCTGAAGTCAGAAGATCATGTAGATTATACTGAGAACAAACCAAACTTACACAGTAAGCAGCACCCAACACTAAATTCTTTCAGCGTGCTCACACTGCTTAAGCTAATGTGATCAAGGATGGGTTCCTGTGCAGCTGCTGAGATGCAGAGATGGTAACTTCCAGGCCCTGCTGGGACAGCAGGCAGATGCTCTCTCTCTTCCTACTTCTATCAGCATCTGCTACATTAACTTACCACAGGCTAAGATAAATAGGCTTAACTGGAAGGGGTGGAGAGCAGGAAAGAAGAGAGGAAAAGAGAGAGGGAGGGAGAGGATGAGAATGAAGGACCAGTTGCTGCCCTAACAACACTTCTGCGGGGGTGAAGCCAGATCAAATGTTTTTTTTCATACTGTTCCAGAGTTATTTACGGTAAAAACCTCCAGCATGACCCTTTTAGGCACAAACAAAGCCTTGTTCTCTTTTAACAACTAGTCCCTTGATTTCCCACACACTATGTTGAACAATGAAGTTGGGGCGCAGGATAAAGCAGATGACATCAACCTCCCTCAAGTCTGAGGCCCAAATTCTGGTCTGTGTCCAGCTGGATGATTTCACAGAGGGCCCTACTGTCTAGGCTGCAGGCTGCACATGAATCTGGGAGCAGTGCTTTAGCATCAACCACCAGTCAGCAACTGGCAAAATCGCTGTACCCCTCCGGGTTACTTTTATAATTTGCTCTATTTCCTAAAAGCTGGACTCATGACTTCAGAAGTTATCACTGATTTCAAAATCTAAGCAGTCCCCTTTTCTAGATGACTTAGAAGACACAAAGCTGTAGACAACTGGTCACTGTGTAAGAGTTCAAAGAAGAAACATTATCCTTTAACTTTTATGAAGAAAGAAATACAAGGTCAAGGCTCAAGTAAAAGCTAAAGACTTCTATGTAATACAAAAAGAAACTAGACTGTAATGCGATCCTATGTTAATGTACCAGGTGGCCTTCTGTAGCAAACCACCTTGTTATTGGTCTGGTTTTAATCCACTGGTAATAGTTACATTATAAATATCAATTTAAAAGGACCATATTTTCCCTAAAGAAAAAAGGTGAGCCCAAGTAAGGATTCACGTAGTAGTGACTGATGAAAGAGCGGCTTCTTCTGAGAAATAAGCAACAAGTATGCTACTGTTTTCCCTCTACAGTACAGAAATGTTCTCAACATAGACACCAGAAATGTAATCTCCTAAGAACCTGGAAACTAGGGGTTGGGGATTTGGCTCAGCGGCAGAGCGCTTGCCTAGGAAGCGCAAGGCCCTGGGTTCAGTCCCCAGCTCCGGAAAAAAAAGAACCAAAAAAAAAAAAAAAAAGAACCTGGAAACTTACATGCACTACATGTATCTCACACTGTCCAGCATGGATGTTCATGTCTGCAGTCCCTACACTTAGACCCATCAGCTCCCATGACAGCTCTTATTAGGTCCTTAAGCAGCAAGATGGCATCTATATTACTGTGGTTGGGGAGGGGACACTTCCAGCCTCAAACATGGGTAGCAAAGTCTTTACAATCTAGTACTAGGGATGGGTCAGCACCACTCATGCTGTGCTGCGAGTGGGGAAGAGTGATGAGGTACAGTTGGACATCCAACACAAAGTGTGACTGAAACAAGCCTTTGCATGAGACGCCCACACACACCATGGCTAGCTACCCAGACCACTCAAATATCCTTTATCCCACCAATCACGTCCTCCTCGACTTTTCACTACTGAGAACCATTTTTTCCACTTTATATTTTATCTTTGTTATTTCCACTATAACTCATAAATCAGGTAGGGAAAATACTAAATATTAAAGAAATATTTTTAAATAAGTAGAAGAATCACAAGCAGAATACTCAGAACCCCTCTCATTAAAACCTTCCAAATCACTGGACAGTGGTGGCACACACCTTTAATCCCAGCACTCGGGAAGCAGAGGCAGGCAGAGCTCTATGAGTCCAGCCTGGTCTACAGAGTGAGTTCCAGGTCAGCCAAGGCTACATAGTAAGACCCTATCTCAAAAAAAAAAAAAAAAAAAAGGAAGGAAGGAAGGAAGGAAGGAAGAAGGGAAGGAAGAAAGGGAACCAAAACCAAACAATGGAACAGAGATAGAGAGATTGACTGATTGACTTTAAAAAATGGCGTTGGTGGCACAGGCCTTTAATCCTTGGGAGGCAGAGGCAGGTGAATCTAGAGTAGTTTGGGCCAGCCTGGTTAGCAAGTGAGTTCTGGGATGGCCAGGGCTAGAAACCAAAAAAAAAAAAAAAAAAAAACAAAAAGAATCATTGCACATCTGGTCATTTCAATCCCACATGAGGCCAGAGAACAACTCAGTGGAACAAAGGCCAACAGGTTCCCTGAATACAGTCTCACTCAGCTCAGGTGTTTTAACTCCCTGAGCTCTACCATCACTGCCCCTTACATAGGGACTCATGAGAGGGACTAAGGAACTGAGCCTGCACACTCTACACTTAGTGCCGTTGCTAGCAATTCAGTTCAAATCTATGATGGAGATCCGGACTCTCTTCATTCACTGTTCTACAGGGATTGGTGGTTCTCCCCTGTAATCCCAGCACTTGGGAGGCAGAGGCAGGAGGACCAGGAGTTCAGAGTCATCCTCTGCTATCCTGTGCTACATAAAACACTATCTCAAGCCCTTCCCCCAACCCTAGAAAAGAAAATAAGAGCTGAGCATTGTGGTAAATTCCCATAATCCCAACAGGCAAGAGGGATTGCAGTAAATTCAAGCTCAGCGTGAGTTATGCAGAGTCCCCATGTTCAAACAAACAAGCAAAAAATATAGGGGCTTGGGGAGATGGCTCAGACAACAGTAAGATGAGCACCTGACCTGAGTTTGGCCCCTCAGCACCCACTTAAAAAGCCAAATGCAGCAGGGAGTGCATACCTACAATCCCAGCTCTGTGGAGGCCAAGTCAGGAGAAGCCCTAGAGCTTGCTTGACAGCCAGTCTTGGGGAGATCCAAATTCAGTAAAGGATTTTGTTTTAAAAAAAATCATAGGGGCTGGGGATTTAGCTCAGTGGTAGAGCGCTTACCTAGGAAGCGCAAGGCCCTGGGTTCGGTCCCCAGCTCCGAAAAAAAGAACCAAAAAAAAAAAAATCATAGATAGATAGATAGATAGATAGATAGATAGATATAAAGAAAACTACATTATGGAGGCATTATGACATTATGGATATTAATAAGAAAGTACCACACGGGGTTGGGGATTTAGCTCAGTGGTAGAGCGCTTGCCTAGGAAGCGCAAGGCCCTGGGTTTGGTCCCCAGCTCCGAAAAAAAGAACCAAAAAAAAAAAAAAAAAGAAAGTACCACACTACACCAAGAAGGCTGTCCTGTCAAGCAGTATATAACCAAAGCATATAAGAGGTACCCCACATAGGAGGTACCCCAAAGCCAAGAATAGGCCAACTTAATAAGCCGTAGGCTCATCACAGACCTGCACTGCGGCCTGACATGGAAGCAGGAGCTATGTGCTTGGGGAGGCTTTTGAAGCAGAAAGGATACTGTAGGAGCCCTTGAGGTAGAATCTGAGCCTTCAGGAAGCAGAGCCAAGTTCATAGATACTATGGTTGCAATGCTGCTGAGGGCTTCTACATAAATACAAAATACATACATTACATAGAAATAAATGTTGAAAGAAGTCCACTGTGTAGTCATGGCGCATGCTTTTAATCCTAGCACTAGGGAGACAGAAGCAGGCAGATCTCTGAGTTCAAGGTCAGCCTGATCTACAGAACAGTCAAAGCTACACAGAGAAACCCTGTCTTTTTTTTTTTTTTTTTTTTTTTTTGGTTCTTTTTTTCGGAGCTGGGGACCGAACCCAGGGCCTTGCGCTTCCTAGGCAAGCACTCTACCACTGAGCTAAATCCCCAACCCCAAAACCCTGTCTTTAAAAAAAAAAAAAAAAAAAAAATCCGGGGGCTGGAGAGATGGCTCAGTGGTTAAGAGCACTGACTGCTCTTCCAGAGGTCCTGAGTTCAAATCCCAGCAACCACATGGTGGCTCACAGCCATCTGTAATGGAATTTGATGCCCTCTTCTGGTGTGTCCAAAGAGAGTTGCAGTGTACTTATATATAATAAATAAATCTTTAAAAAAAATCCATACTCTGAGAACTATTCATTAAAAAGTATAAAGTCAGAGCTGGAGCGATGGGTCAGTGGTTAAGAGCGCTAACTGCTCTTCCTGAGCCCTTCCCAGCACCCCCACGGCAGCTCACGTGGCTGTACTTCCAGGGGATCTGACACCCTCACACCAGTGCTTATAAAATAAAGTTCAATAAAATCTAAAAGTATAAACTCTGCATTTGTCCTGCTTGTGTGAATTGTAAATTTGGGGTAATCAAATGGTCTTCTTTAAATCACTGAAAAACAGAGCAGCATCTTGTCATAAGATAAAATACAAACTACTATATTGATAGCCATAGTGCAGATAAAAATATTTTCTCTCCATTTCAGAACAAACGTTCAACCAGTGTCTGTGCAGGCGCGGTGCTGCATGCCTCACGGCCACAGCACTTGAGAGGCTGAGGCCAGCTTGTGCTATGAAGACTGTTTAAAAAAAAAACTCGGGGTTGGGGATTTAGCTCAGTGGTAGAGCGCTTGCCTAGGAAGCGCAAGGCCCTGGGTTCGGTCCCCAGCTCCGGAAAAAAAGAACCAATAAAAAAAAAAACAAAAAAACAAAAAAACTCAGCAGTCAGGAGACAAAAGCAAGCAGATCTTTGAGTGTGAAGCCAGCCTGGTCTACACATTGAGTTCCAGGACAGCCAGAGCTATAGAATGAGACCCTGCCTTTACCATTAATAATAACAACAACAACTATAATAAAAAATCTCGGCTTCACAGTGGTAACACACCTTTAATGCCAGTACTCAGGAAGAGGCAGGTGGGTCTCTGAGTTCAAGGCTAGCTAGAGTGAGTTCTAAGACAGCCACAGCTACAGAGAAACCCTGTCTGAGAAAAATCAAAACTAAACCAAAAAAATCTCTTCTTCTGGTTTGAAAATCCCCTGCCTTCCTCTTCTCTAATTCCACTCCACATAGTAAAATGATGACTATTAAATTTAGTGCCATCATTCTAGCCTTTAAATTCACGGCAATGTGTTGTGACATCAGTAGGACCCTAAAATACATTTGAACTTATGAATCGATAGCAGATCAGCGGGAGATGGAAAATGCCCTTGTGTTTCTTGATCCCACATGAAGTGCAGAGCACTATCCACGAGGTAAGCAGCCTTCTTTGTCAGTCTGGAACGCGAGGGAAGTATGCTCTATTAATAAGCTACGTCCCAGGCCCCATACAGCACCAGCTGTCAAGTATTCAAAGCAAAAGGAGAAAACTGAACCTGATTACATATTTATTCCTTATCCTTTTACAAGAAATATGGGGAGGGAGGTGTGAGCTGCCAGGCGCAGGTAATGGGGACCTGAGGTCCTCTATAGGAGTAGTATTGTCCTTAATGCCAAGCCACTTCTCTGGCCCCAACACACTAATTTTAAATAATCCTTTTTAAACAAGTGGGGAATTTAAAATTTTTTGTTATGATTTATTATGTATGTGCAAGTTATGCACATGTGTACATGTGGAAGTTTACAGGACAACTTCTGAGAGTTGATTCTCACTAACTACCACGTGGGTTCCAACAGTTGAACTTAGGCTTAATGACAAACGTCTTTACCTATTGAAACATCCTACCAGTCCATGGGTGGTGAAATCTTAATATGTTCTGAGTATCACATGACATTAAGGAATCATGACGGGATTTCATGTGTTTTGTTTCGAGAGAGGGATCTGAACATGTTAAACCAGACAGCTCTCACACTCACGGGCTTCAACGATCTTACCTTACTCAGTCTGGACTTACCTAACCCTTCTCCCTCAGTCTCCTCAGGATTACAGACACACACAACCATACCTAACTCACCGTTATTTCTGAAAGGGTGTTTTATATGGCTATAAAACGCAGTAGTCATGTTCCTATTTTTTTTAAGAGATTCAAGCTGACATCAGCTAGACTGAAATACTAATACTGGGGGTTTCCTGGAATTGAGACAATTTAACCAAAAATAATAAAAGGAAAAGGATGAAGATTAAACAAGTATGGATCCTAAATAGTTGCAAACTCCGGGTAACATGCAAATGGATACATTCTTTATAAGAATGAAAATAAAACACTGCCCAAAGCAACCTGTGTTGGTGATAAAACTCAGGACTTTGACATCATAATTTTTACTTTTTATTTCACTTGAAAAACCAGATGGGACAAAAGGGCCCATGTGTTTGCAAGGCAAGTTTCATCATGAGCGAGAGAGTACAATCCCTGCACGTGCAAGGCTGAGGTAGAAGGATAGAGGGTTCCAGGCCAACCCGGGCTTCCAGTGAGGCCTCAAACCAAACAAAGAGTGGAGGGAGTGCTGCTCCCTCCACGTTCACATCTCCACCATGCCAGTGACACCACACTAACACAGCTGCTTCCGGTCTTCTTTTCTTTTTAAGTATCCGGCTCAATTCATTCCTAGGTGTTATCTACTTGGCTTTTGGGTTTAAGATTCCAGTAGTCCAATTAAGATGGTTAGGGGTGAGACACAGCAGACAAAGGGAGGATAACTGAGTGTGGGTGAAATACTAGTGAGTTGAAGCACAAACTCCTGCTGGTGATACCCCTTTGCTAGGCGCTGGCCCATGCCCAGATATTCACTACTGGAAGGCTGGACCATGCATGGTTCCTGCTTGCTGAATGCTTACTAGAAGCAAGGCGACATATGAACACTCTAGAAAATATGAACAGGAAAACAATTCCTACCCTTAGAAAGGCTACTGATAGGGAGAATAAGAATAAGCAGAGACAGTTACAGAGAGTACTGCTCAGGGGACTCCATTTGGAACACAAATTGGAAACTAACAACATATGAAGCTTCAAGACAGATCTCATGAGGAGGAGCACGACAGCACGTGTGTCAGACAGGCAGCAGTGAGCCCAGGAAGGGTTTTCAAACACAGGACTCAAGGAGAGACAGCAAGGCTGAAGAGCTCAGCTTCTTGGATTGTAGGCACCACTCCTCTTCTACTCTGGGGCCAGCATTATCAAACCCCAAACATTGTATCTGTGTCTTTAAAATGTACCACCACCACTTTCCTGGTTGACAGTTCAATATTTAGAGGGATAATTAAAAAGATGGCACACGGGGTTGGGGATTTGGCTCAGTGGTAGAGTGCTTGCCTAGCAAGCGCAAGGCCCTGGGTTCGGTCCCCAGCTCCGGAAAAAAAAAAAAAGATGGCACACGAAACAATAGCCCTGAAAAATCAGAGCTGTCCGGTTTTTCCTCTCCTAAATAAAGTTTGTAACACTATCACTACCATGGCCCAATACTTTAAATAGAAACAATATGACTAAAGCTTGTTAAAACAAAACTGTTCCTGGCTGGAGAGATGCTCTGAGGTTTAGATCACTTACTGCACTTTCAGAAGACCCAACTTGGGTTCCCAGCACGCATATGGTGGCTCATAACTATCTTAAATGTCAGTTCTAGGAAATCTAATGCCCTGTTCTGGCCTCCATGGGCTCTAGGCACCCACAAGGTACACGTACAAACATGCAGCCAAAACGCTTATATGCATAAAACAAAATAAATAATTAAAAAAGAAACCTTAAGTAAACTGTATTTGGCTTAAGAATGTGAAGTTTTCCTTCTGTTGGAAAAAAACAAAAAATTTACTAGTGCTTTTTGTGAATGAACACAATTATGCAGTACTCAACCAACTCAACTATTAACAACTCAAAAATCTGGCCAAGCAAAACTCCACTGAAAACCAGAACCATACGGCATTAAGTAAAGTAGCTGTCAGCATACATGGATCCAGATGACCCTGGTGTAGCTAACTGATGGGACTAGAGACTATGACCATCTTGTCTGATCAATAATAAATCCCAGGAATCACAAAGGAAGGTTTTAGCACGTTTCCATCCAATTCCAACTCCAACGATTGTTCAGTCATCTACTTGAGCCTCAGTTTCTGTGTTTATATAAATGAGGTCAATGGTACCCACGTGTTCCATAAGGTAGTGTTTGAACTAAACGCACAACCTTATGTGGCACAGGAAGTGACACTTCAGATGCTTAATAAATAACACGTTTTATTAGTCACGGACAACGTTATTGTCTGCTTTATCTGTAGGTGTTGAGGTGTCTTATGATGTCAAACCCCACTGATGCTCTACACATTTCTCAGAAAAATCACGTTATAGCACGATTTTCGAGACTTCACAGACACAAAACCCTGATGACAGCCCGAAGTCGAAAGAGCCCTAGGTCTCTAGACGCTAGGTTCGCCAATGCCTCTCTGCCCCTCCGCCCCTCCAAGGGCCCCGACTTCAGCGCGCAGCCCCGCCCCGCGAACCCCAACGCGCCGGGTGAAGGGGCGGTCCCCACCGCGCGTACTTAGCGTTCAGGGATGGGGTTGGGGGGAGGCCAGGCCAAGCCCCAGCCTCCGCCCGCCGGCCTCCCCCAACCTCAGCCTCCCCTGGACGACGCCTGCCCTCTTGCCACCCGCCACCGCGCCGCCCGGGGCCGCACCTTGAGGTGGGTGCGCAGGCCGCCAGCGCCCCCAGACTGGTCGGTGATCTCGTACGCGCCCGTAACCAGCAAGTCTTTGTGGATCTCCTCGCGGAGACACTTCCGAGAGTTCACGGGTAGATGGAAGGAGATGCCGAGGACCGAGCTGGGGCCGAGAAGGAACAGAAAGAGCAAGGCGGATAGGAGAGGGCCAGGCCAGGATAGTGGGCCAGACAAACCAGACATGGTGCCGGAGCCTCGTTCACCACCCGGGGCCTCTAGCGCGCCGGAACCGGGGAAACCCACGTGACTCGCCTCTAACCTGGCGAGGCCGTCCGCGCCATTTTGGAGATTGGCTAACAGAAAAGGAATGTAAAATAAGTTTTAAAAAGAAGAACACATTTGATAGTATGTCATAACCACGGGTTTCAGGGGCTATAGAGGAGTTCCCAGGAGTTTTTCGTACAAGTTTTATTTTTTGTTGTGGTAAAAGACTTAGGAGCAAACCATTATAAGTATGGGCAGCCCCGGAAGTAATTGTTTTAAGCCCCCGGAAGTGGTTCATGCGAGTTTTTAAAATCGGTGACACCATAGCAACCAGGCCCCAATAAGAAACAGCCACAAGGCCTTTCTCTGAGCCCGCCCACCGGCTGCTTAGACTTCGGGTCAAGGCACAAAATGAATTTTGGTGTCCTGACGCTTACTCTGATAGATGTTGGGACAATGAAGCACTGAAAAGGAAAAACACAAAAGAAAATTTTAATTTGGCTTTTAGTGAGTGTGGGCCACTAACTCAGAGAAGATTGTGTAGAGGTCAACAGGTGAATGTGAATTGGCAGGTATCCAGTTAATGCCTCTGAACCGAGTGTTTGGCCTGATGCAAGTTTGGTGTTCACAATGTATTTATTTGTTTGTTTGTTTCTTTAACATCAATAGTCTTCTGAGATAAGCTGCACTCCAACCAACATTTAAATTTTTGTTTTGGTCCAGTCAGAGATGAGCATAAAATATTATTTTACCAGATGAGCATTGTCAAGGGGAGGAAACAGCATGTTTCCAAAGCATGTTCTGTACCTCCAATAAGTTTTTTGTTGTTGTTGTTGGTTTGGTTTGATTTCTCGAGACAGGGTTTCTTTGTGTAGCCCTCACTCTCCTAGAACTCTATAGACCAGGCTGGCCTCGAACTCACATAGATCCACCTGCCTCTGCCTTCTCTGCTGGGTTTAAAGACATGCACCACTGCCCTGCTCTTTTGTAGTAAACTGATTTATATAGGACTCGTCCATTCACTCTTGATTCCCTATAGAGACACTACACTCAGTGTGTCTAGTGTATTTAATGAAGTACATCCTGTGTGTTCAACAAACAGCACCAAGCAATGGGGATACACACCTTTAATCCCACCAGGGCTACACAGAGAAACCCTGTCTTGAAAATCCAAAAAGTAAACAAACACACAGGCAAAATTCATATCCATAAAATAAATAAATCAATAGACAACAATCTTATGCTAAATCAGGGATAAATAATCAAACTAGTCCTCAATAAAATGATTACTATATAGTATTTGCCGATGTAAAAGATACTTAGTGCCTGGCATAGTGGCACACACCTTTAATCCCAGCACTTGGGAAGCAGAGACACTCGTATCTCCTTGAATGGAAGCCAGCCTAGTCTACATGTTGGATTCCAGGACAGCCAGAGCTACATACATAGTGAGGCTGTGTCTCAGAACCAGAACAAAAGTTTAACATCTTTATGCTCCAACCATAACAAGTGTTACGGCACTGAAAATATACCAATATACACTCAATATAACATACCTGTAATCCCAGGGTTTGGGAGGCTGAGGGAGGAGGATGCCTCCCCCCCCCCTTTTTTTTAATTATATATGGGTACACTGTAGCTGTCCTCAGACACATCAGAAGAGAGCATCAGATCCAATTACAGATGGTTGTGAGCCACCATGTGGTTGCTGGGGATTTGAACTCAGAGCCTCTGGAAGAGCAGTCAGTGCTCTTAACCACTGAGCCATCTCTTTAGCCCAAAGATGGGCTTGAGGTTGAAGCCAGCTTGGATTATATAGTGAGTTCCAAGCCAGCCTGGGGTACATGTCTCAAAAAGCAAATACTACAGCACCGAAGAATAAACTATAGCCTATGTGTGTAAGTATAATCTACTTCGATCAATGTCTCTTTAACAATACCAGAAACATGAGAAGATGACTTGTCTGCCCTTAGTAATTTAGAAACCAGAAGCTGTTCTTAGATTACCACCCTTCCACACAGACAAAAAAGAGATAGATGGATTGATAAATAAATAAATGTCCTTTTGTTTCGTTTTCATTTTTTACAACTCCTTTCTACCTGGTTCCTTTCCTGGAACAGAAGTCTGAAAACAAAGAAAGCACAAACATAATAAGAATTGTTAGACATTTTAAAGTCTAGCAAATACTATATAGTAGGTCTGATTGTTTTAGCCTTGATCTAAGATTGAGTATATCTTGATAATTTGGATAGCCCCTCCCCCTGCAGGGAAATCAACATATAACTATTCTAATTCATTTTTCACTCGAGTTTTAGGGATCTTCTGACCATTAGCAAGAGATTTGTAACCTATAAATTACCTGCACATGTGTTTTCATCACCTTTTCATCTTACCTTTTACACAATAGACCACTTTTTTTTTAATATCTTTTTTTTTTTCTTTTGAGTCAGGCTCTCTTGGCTGGCCTGGGACTCGAGGTGATTCTCCTGTCTCTGCTAAGTTCAGGCATCTGCCACCAGACACGGTCTATTTCACATGCCGAAATGATCTCATCTGATATTCTCAAAAGCCCTATAGGATAATTTAGACATTTTCATTTTTCAGATAAGGAACAGAACATGAGATGCTAAGAAACTTGGGTAGTATTTTAAAATGAATCAGATTTGCTTAGGTTGGAGAACTGTGACACTTTATCCACTGGAACTGTGGAGACTATAGCTCACTGATATAATGAGAGAGCTTCATTTCAACTCCTAATACAAGGAAAAGTAGGAATTCATGGGGAAGGAGGCTTAGTCACAAGGTAGAAAAAACTAAGGAGGGCTGGAGAGATGGCTCAGAGGTTAAGATCACTGGCTGCTCTTCCAGAGGTCCTGAGTTCAATCCCCAGCAACCACATGGTGGCTTACACCATCTATAATGAGATCGGACTCCCTCTTCTGGCCTGCAGAAAATACATGAATAAATACATCTTTAAAAAAAAAAGGAAATATTTGGAATAAAGGGGATTTCTGGTCAAACTGACTTAGCATTCTGTAAGTGAACAGTGCCCAGGCATAAAAAAATCCCAAAAGAGCCTAGTTGAGAAATAGTTCAGAATAGCCTGAATTTAGAATCTGTCAGTATTCAGAATCCCAGGCTTCTCTCTCAGAGAGAGCCAAGGGTAAAGTGGTACTTGTTACCACGAGTGAAAGCCTGAGCAAGGTTCCTGGGACCCATGTGGTAGACTACCACCCTTCCACACAGACAATAAAGAAATAGCTAGATGGATAAATAAATGAATAAATAAATAAATAAATAAATAAATAAATAAATAAATAAATGTAAAACAGCAACACAATCGCAAAGTGTAAAAGTGACGAAGGGCCAGGTGTGGCGGTCGCCATCTTTAATCCCAGCACTAGGAGGCAGAGGCAGGCCGCTCTCTGAGTTTAAGAGCCACCTGGTCTGCGTGTTGAATTTCAGGACGGCCAGGTTGTCATATCTGTGTGAAGATCCTGTGTCAGGAAAAGAAAAGGGGACAAAGGTCAGAGCCATCCTCTGAAGGACACTATATTTTTCAAATGGAGAAAACAGGCTGAAAACCCGAGTTCCTTCCGGTATCATATGGAGCTCTTGACCCCTGTCTGGTCCTGTGTTTTCCCGCCTTCCCCTTAGCTCTGCCTTCTCTCATTTATTTTCCCTCTCAACTCCCATTCTTCTTAGTCCCTGTACTTAATTCCCTGCCTCCCTAGCACAGTATCTTTTTTGTAAGAACAAGGACTTTTGTCTTTTCATTGCTTTCACTTCTTAACCTAAAGTAATGCTTGCCCCTCAGGCACAGTAAATGCTAGCCCCAAGAAGGCGAGGCTGGTTCTTGGTTCCTGGTACAATGCCTAACAGCGAACCCCTCTCTTTGTTCTCTAGCCATTTTCACACCAATTTATTGAATACTGGTGCATCTAACTGACTTCAGTCTCACCAACATTATGCACAGTTTTCTGCTTTTGTTTCTTTGGAACAGGGTCTCCATATTTAACCCAGATGGTGAACTCTCAACCCTCCTGCTTCAGCCTCCTGTCAGAATCGCAGACACGTTCTACCACACCTAGCTATTTCCCCTTATTGGAAGATGTGTCTGTAGAAGGACACAGAATAACTCTATCTTGCCTCTATACTGTGGAGCTAGAGAACAGGAAACAGCTCTAGGGAACCGAACCATTTTCTGTTGTTTAGTTTTCTAGACAGGGTTTCTCTGTGTAGCCCTGGCTGTCCTGGAACTCACTGTGTAGATCAGGCTGCCCTCAAACTCAGAGATCTGCCTGCCTCTACCTCCCACCACCACCCAGTGGGAACCAAAACTTTAAGCTCCAAACTTGCATTGAAGAGGTTACCTTCTTACATCTGCGTGAGAGAAAGTCTCATTGGAACTGGTGCTGGAATAGAAAGTGTGCCATAGCCAGGGTAAATGCTTCTTTCCGACCAGCAGTCCAGAGCCGACATGTCGATCATCCTGAAACCTGCCCAGCCAGATACACCTGCAATTCCTGAGCCACAGAAGCCTTTGGGGGTTAAGAAACATCTAGTGTATCCCTAAGCCACACATTTTAAATCTTTTTTTTTATACAAGAAGGAGCATGCTTAAAATACACCTCACTCAGTGAATCAGAAACCCTTATTAAAATTTGGCATTTGGGGGCTAGGCACAGTGGCAAATGCCTTTACTCCCAGCACTTGGGAGGCAGAAACAAGTGGATCTCTGTGATTTTGAGGCCAGCCTGGTCTACATGGTAAGTTCCAGGCTAGGCAGGTTTATATATAGTGTGTGTGTGGGGCATTTGTAACAAATTTGGTGGGTGCTTCTGTGTTTGGAAAGCCCTTTGGGCCTCTTGGGCTGCCCACTTTAACAAGCTAACCTTTCAGTTAACTCGTTCCGGACATCAACTTACAAGGATCCATGGCTTCCACAGCCCTTCCCACTCACACATAAAGTCCTCCACACAATGGATGTTTACAGAGCCAACACAGGCTAGTTCCTGGGGAAATACAAAAGACCCCTTTGGAAAGCAGTTTGGCAGTATTTGCCGTGTGTCATATTCATTCTTTGACACAGCGGCCAATTCCAAGGATCCCATCAATGGGTCCTCTAAATGCTGGAGCCCTGCGGATCTGGCCCTGGAACATTTGTGCTGTTCTCTGGGTGATGTCACCCAACCCCATGACTTTAAATTCATCCACAGACTGATAACTTCCAGACATGGAGCTTTAGCTCTGACCTCTGCCCTAAGCTGCAGAGTCTAGATCCAGTGCCTGGCTCAAGAACTCCGCTTGGATGAGTAACTCCTGATTTCCCCTCTCCTTTGCCTCTCAAATTTGCTTCCTCCTCCTCTGGCCCGGGAAGCAGCATCACCTTCTACCCAGTGCCTGAAACCATCCCTGCTTCCTCTTTCTTCCATTCTTTCCATACACAGGCAGTTCATCAGCAAATCCTATCAGTTCTGTGTCCTACATAGATAACAATCAGTTTCTCCTCTCTAAGCCAGAGGCTACAAACTACTGCTCAGACAGACAGATCAAATCAGGCCTGGGACCTTCTGTTTCGGTATTGCCTAAGAGCTAAGAATGTGGGGTGTTTTTTTTTTCTTTTCACATTTTCAGGTCTGTTTAAAAAAGGAAGGACAGAATGGGTGGCAGAAAACTTCTGTGACCCATGAAACCTGAAACCTTTACTATCTGATCTTTTTTTTTTTTTTTTTTTTTGGTTCTTTTTTTTTTCGGAGCTGGGGACCGAACCCAGGGCCTTGCGCTTCCTAGGTAAGTGCTCTACCACTGAGCTAAATCCCCAGCCCTACTATCTGATCTTTATGAAAAGTATTCTGTTCCTCCCACCAAGGCAACCTTCTTACTGTTCCTGCTTTTTCTTCCTGCCAACCTACCATCACATTATTACAAAGTGACTTTTCAAAGCTTTTATTATTATTATTATCATCATCATCATCGTCATCATCATCGTCATCGTCGTCATCGTCATCATCATCATCATCATTTGTTGTTGTTGTTAAATTCGTTTCGCCTGTCTGCATGTATGCCTGGACACCCCGTGTTTGCCTGGTGCCCGTGGATGCCAGAAGAGGGCATCAGATCCCCTGGAACTGAACTTACAGACGGTTGTAAGCCGATTTGTGGGATCTGGGATTCAAACCAGAGTCTTCTGGAAGAGCAGCCAATGCTCTTAACTGCTGAGCTGTCTCTAGCCCCCTAAGTGAATTAGGTCAATTAGAGTAAAATCTAAGCAGCTTACTTCAGCTCACAAGGCTACTGCAACCTCTAATTTTGTCCTTCCCAGTGATGACTTTCTTCACATCCTACTTGGCCACCCAGCCTTGCAAACAGCGTACACTCCAACACACGGGTCTCCCTGCAGCTTTCTTCTTCGGGTCTTGTAGACTCTGGACTCTACAATTTGCTTCTCGTTATGTAGGTCCCAGTGCTTACCTCTCTCTGTCTCTCTGTCTCTCTGTCTCTCTCTGTCTCTCTGTCTCTCTCTCTGTCTCTCCCTCTGTCTCTGTCTCTCTCAATCTCTCTCTCTCAACCTCTCTCTCTCAATCTCTCTCTCTCAATCTCTCTCTCTCAATCTCTCTCTCTCAACCTCTCTCTCTCTCTCTCTCTCTCTCTCTCTCTCTCTCTCTCTCTCCACACACACACACACACCCGGCAGCTCACCCCCTGCACATAACCCCATCCTCAGCCTACTTCCTAGCATGCTCTCTTGTTTCAGTACCTGCACAGCGGTCGTCCATGCCTTGTCTATTTCTCTTCATATGTATCTACTCCCACTTCACTTGGAAAGCTAAGACTGTTTGGGACCCGATATATTTCTGAGGCTAGGCATATTCTCCTCGATATGGTAAGTGTTCAACAAATATTTAACTTATGATTGAACGAAACACTACAGCATAAAACAGAGCACCCAGCACATGACGGGCAGAAAGCAGTTGCTCAATAAATGCTAGTTCCCCTCTTCAGCAGTGTTTTAATTACTGGTTTTTCATACAGAGAAGCTGAGGTCTAAAGCTGTTAAGTGACTTGTCTGAAACCATACAGTGAGTCAGTGTAGAGCTGAAAATAGAGATGGCCAGCTGTCAGATAGGATTTGCCACTACACTTGATAAAATTAGTATTTAGTTCCCACTCCATTGGGAAGTTTTATATTCATAAGTAGTCTTTCTCTACCCAAACTAACATTCGTAACACAGCATGGGTCACATGAAGACTTAAGCCTTCCAGAACATGCACAATGATGTTAATAGTTACTACTAAAACTTAGAGCATCTTCCCTCAATTCATTTTGTTTGAAAAAGGAAGATACAGAATCTTCTTCAGATGCCCATGGTAGTAAACTTACTTTTCATGGTGCTAGAGATTAAAGCAAGTTCCTCATATTTGCGAAGTAAGCTCTCAACTGAAGAGCTGCGTCCCTGGTTCTATGGTGCTAAATATAGACAGGAAGCATGAATTTTCCTCACCAGCTAGCTATCCCCAACGATCAATGCCCTCTTAGTGGTATCCAGAGAACGCTAAGATCAGGACCCTGCTGTGTGTGCTACAGCCTTGAAATTCTCATTGCTAAGATCAAAGTCCTGGGGTGGGGGTTCAAAACAGGGTTTCTTTGTGTAGCCCTGATTGTCCTGGGACTTGCTATCTAGACCAAGTTGGACTTGAACTCCATTGTCTGCCTGCCTCTGTCTCCCCAGTGCTGGGATTAAACTCTTGTGCCACCACTGCCCCACCAAGATAGAAGTTCTAGTGAAATCTATGAACCAAGGTTATGAAATATCTAGATTTAACTACAAAACCAAAAATCATGTGGATATGGTAATCGCCCTTATCTAATCACTACCCACTGCATGTGTGTGTGTGTGTGTGTGTGTGTGTGTGTGTGTGTGTGTGTGTGTGAAAACGTCATACTATCCTTTGTGAGTGTAATTACTGCATGACAGTTAATTTTTTGTTGGTTTTTTGGGGGTTGGGGATTTAGCTCAGTGGTAGAGCTCTTGCCTAGCAAGCACAAGGCCCTGGGTTCGGTCCCCAGCTCCGGAAAAAAAAAAAAAAAAAAAAAAGAAAAGAAAAGAAAATTTTTTGCTGGTTTTTGTGGGGGGGGGGGGAGTGCTTTTTTCTTTTGTTGTTGTTTGTTTGTTTTTTTCTAAGACAGGGTTTATCTGTGTAGCCCTGGCTGTCCTGGAACTCACTCTGTAGACCAGGCTAGCCTCGAACTCAAAGATCAGTCTGCCTCTGCCTCCCCAGTGTTCGGACTAAAGTCCTGCGCCACTGCTGCCTGACTGCATGTTAGTTTCTTTACTTAGAAGAATTTTAAAGATGACTTAAGCAAAAAATGCAAGATGAGCCTTAAAAACACAAATTTCAGAAAAACAATCCTGTCAGTTGAAAAGGTGAGTCTAGAAGGGTCCTCCCCCAACCCCCTGCTTTCACGTAAGTTCTGTTTGCTTATGGACACTGTTCCTAGAATCTGGTAGAGATTTGGATTCCTGGAAACCAGGGAAGCAAAATCCTATGGCAGGCATGAGGTTAAAAAGTTCACTGGGGGGCTGAAGAGATGGCTCAGCGGTTAAGAGCACTGACTGCTCTTCCAGAGGTCCTGAGTTCAAGTCCCAGCAACCACATGGTGGCTCACAACCATCTGTAAAGAGATCCGATGCCCTCTTCTGGTGTATCTGAAGACAGCTACAGTGTACTTATATATAATAAATGAATAAATCTTTAAAAAAAAAAAAAGTTCACTGGGCCAACATGAACAGAGTAACTGAGGGACAAGAAAGGAGGGAGAGTTAGTTGTAAAGGAGAAATTGGAGGGAACAACAAGTGAGGTGCATGATGGGAGATGAGAACGGCAGTCGCATGCCCCCCTACCCCCGCTGAGCTACAAAGGAGAAGTAATAAAAAATATCCAGAAAGAAACAGGAAAATTGCTTAGAGCTTTGGGAAGTGGCCCTCAAGTTCCCTAAGGCCTCCCAAGGAGGATTAAGACAGAGTCAAAGGGTATCTTCTCTCAACATCAGCTACACTCTCCACCTGGACACAGCCATGCCTGAAGCGTGCATATATGTAGATCCTCAGATGACCTAAGATGACCATTAGAAGCCCTAGGAGCCTGAAGCTCAGTGACCTGGAGTGGGACATTACACTGGTAGCAGGCCTTCATTCCTGGCTCTGAGAAAGCTGTGATTTCCTCCTACGTACTTTCCTGACCAGGCCGCTGCATCGTTAGCACCTGGTGTCTAACTATGGCTATGCTAGATATGTAACTTACAAACTATAGTGTGTGTGTGTGTGTGTGTGTGTGTGTGTGTGTGTGTGTGTGTGTGCACATGCCGTGGTGTATGTGCAGCGGTCAGAGAACAACTTTCAGGAGCCAGTTCTCTATCCACCAATGAAGATGAACTTCCGTCATTGGGCTTGGCGATAAGTACTTTCATCAGATGAGCTGTCCTACTAGCCCAACCTCCTACTTTTTAGAGACAATCTTTCTATAGAGCCATGAATGGACTTGAGCTCATGTCAATCCTCCTGTGTAGCCTCTTGAGTGATGGGATTACAGTGGTGCCCTCACCTGTAGGCCTCAAATTTGAAACCTACTAAAACTCATTTTCCTTCAGTGGAAGCTCAGTCCCACGAGGGATGTGAAAAGAGCTGCAGCTTCAGGACCCCTGACGATGTCGGCTTCACTGTTGTCTGTTGAGTATCTATGAGACTGGCCTCTGCATACCAAAACCAGCGAGGCAGCTTTTAAACATTCCCAGTGCCTAAGACCTAACTCAGAGAACAAAAACAGAAGACACAGGCATGACACCTGCAATAACACCTTCTCATCGTGCCCTAACTTTGTTGTACATTGGAATCCTTTGAAAACTTTTTAAAAACAAACAATAAACTGGAGCTGAGTGTGGTGTTGTACTCTTTTAACCCCAGCACATGAACTGCAGAAACAAAAGCCTGAGCTACAAACTGAGACCTCAGAGACCCAAGCCAGAGCCAGTGAGATGGCTCAGTGGGTAGAGGAGCCTACTACCAAGGCTGACAACCCAAGTTTGATCCCAAGGACTGGACCCACAGGGTAGAGGAAAATCAATTTCTGTTGTCCTCTCTCTCTCTCTCTCTCTCTCTCTCTCTCTCTCTCTCACACACACACACACACACACACACACACACACACACACACACACACCACCACCACCACCACCACCACCACCATCATAATAATAATTGTACTTAATTAAAACGACAAAAAGGCCAGGCCTCTTCTTGAGGCCTATAATTGCAGCTACTCATAGAGTCTGAAACAGGATCAAAGAAGCAAAGGGGTTTGCCAGGCAGAGTGATAGACATCTGTAATCCCAGGACTTAGACTGTAGGAGGACTTCTGTAAATTTGAAGCTAACCTACACTATATAACTAGACCCTGTTTCAAAAAAGAAGAAAAAATATGGAAGCCTTGCCTGGGTTACAGAGTTAAGTGTGGCCTTAGTAATTCAGCGAGACTCTTTCTGGAAATAAAAAGTGAAAAGAGATGTGGAGACATCTCAGTGATAGAGTGCTTCCCCAGTACACACAACAGGCCGTATGTTCAGTCTCCAGTATAGTAAGGCAGGCAGGTAGATAGAGGGACAGACAGACACAGACAGATGGAGGCTGATGCCTGGCCTCCAACCCCAGATTTTTGGATGCTACTGGTATGGGGGTGTGACCTGAACATTAGGACCAAAACCGCCAAAATTGCCATGGTCCCATTTGTATCCGATTGAAAGCAAACCCAGCCAGCTAACCCTTGCCCATTTCTGTCTCAGTCCCGAAAATCTCCAGGCCTTTATCAGTAAATAGCTCCCGGTTTGGTTTGTGTCCTGTTTCTTCCGCTGAGCTCCCACTGCCCTTTCACCTAGAATGCAATGCAACATCTGTCCTCTGGGAAGGAGGGTGTGTGCAATACCAGCCTCAGGACAAGGTTCCTTGCTTCGTTTCCCCACTCCTGCAGGCCCCTTTCCCCCAGCTTAAGTGCTGGTGAAGAGGGAGGAGTGGGAAGCAGGGCTTCAGGGCTGGAGGAAGAACTCTCCGAGGCTCCAAGAGAAAGCTTTTCCTTCTGGCTTGCAGAAAGCCACAGCTGCCCGTGGACAAATGAGGTATTAATAACCTTTGTGTAGACATACTTTATAAGGCTTCATGATGCATGGAGTGCCGTTTTCTACAGATGGCCAACTTCTGCATTTTTGGATGACGGCTTTCGAAGCTGGTACAGTTCTCATCCCTAAAGCAGAAGCCCCAACTAGAGGGAAGGAATGATTCCAGTCTCTAGGCCAGAGGTCAAAAGCCACTGCCCACATATTGGTCAGGGACAAAAAAGACGTCAGCCAGAACGGACATCGGGGTGACCTCTTTGGGAGTGAAACCAAAGTAACACTACAGTATCATCCCAAACAAGGCTCAGTGGTATGGGCTGGCTGTGGCGCTTCCACAGAGGCTTCACACTGATAGTTATGTGTAGGTGGTGTTGACTTCCTTCTGTGTAACTTGTGAAGCCAGAGGTAAGGCCGAGCTTAGCTTTGACTTCTAACAAATCTGTTTCTAAACCATAGTGCTGGCTTACATTTTTAGCTCTAGCATTCAGGAGGCTGAGGCAGGGGTTGAAGGTCAGCCTGGCCTACATAGAGAGCTCAAGGTCACTGAACTACAGTGTAAAAAAAGAAGAAACCAAGTCTCTGCGCCCCCAAAATGAGAGCAGGAACAGGCCTCCACAGGCACCACCACCCTCCGTCACTGACAGCTGTGTTTTGGCCATCCTTCTTTTGGGGCCTGGAAACCCACGTCTGCCTGAAGGCAGTGACTTCCCACTACTTGGAATCTCAAGGCCTACCAGGAAACGTGTGTGCCTCGGATGCAAGCCTCTGTGCCGGTTTCCTAGGACAGCCACAGCAAACAACTGCAAACTGAGTGGCTTAAAACAGAATGTTTTCTCTGGGAGCCGGCAGGGATGCTCTCCCTCTGAGGACCAGTGAGCGTCCAGATTCTTCCATCCCCCGACGGCTCCAGGCAGTTCTTGGCTCACAGACTCATCATCCTAATGTCCGTTTCTATCTTCACGTAGCTTTCTCTCTCCTCCTCGGACCTGTTTCTTGTGTACGAAGGGAATGTTCACTGGATTTAGGACCCACCACGTAATCCAGAATGGTCTCAAGACTTCACAATGATCACCTCTTCTGTTTCTAGTCGGGTCCTCTTCACAGACTCTAAACATCAGGACCTCTTCATGTCTTTCAGAGGATGCAATTAACCCCACACACCCTCCAAATGGAGAATTGTGAAGGGATGTACAGAATCCTACCAGTCCTTAAAGGTCAGGTACAGAGATGTTAACTCCTGTCACAGCACTCAGTCGCCTCTACGAGGCCTACTACTAGTGTACCTACGAGTGTACTACAGTATACTCCTGTCCTGCCATGTCTTCTCCCCCTCCTGTCTAGAACTCCTGCATCAGACTACCTAAGGAGGACCAGCAAGATGGGTTAGCAGGTAGAGGCCGGAGACCCGAATCCAACCTCTGGATTCCACTAGCGACAGTGAAGAACTGGCCGCACAAGAGTTGTCTTCTGACCTCCTGACCGGCACTGTGAAATGTCCATGCCTGCACCCATGCAGTCTCTCTCTGTCTCTGTCTCTCTGTCTCTCTTTGCCTCTATGTCTCTGTCTGTCTCTCTCTCTGTGTATCTGTGTGTCTGTCTCTGTCTCTGTCTCTCTGTGTCTCTCTGTGTGTGTGTCTGTCTGTCTCTGTCTACCTCTGTCTCTCTCTCTGTCTCTGTCTCTCTCTCTCTCTTTTTTTTACATGTTTCTCATATCTTTATTGGGTAGTTTCTTCTTTTTTTTTTCTTTTCTTTTTTTCGGAGCTGGGGACCGAACCCAGGGCCTTGCGCTTGCTAGGCAACCGCTCTACCACTGAGCTAAATCCCCAACCCCTTGGATAGTTTCTTTATTTACATTTCAAATATTATTCCCTTTTCCAGTCCCCTCTGGAAAGGCCCTATCCAATTCCCCCTTCTCCTGCTTTTATGAGGGTGCTTCTGTAACCACCAACCCACTACCTCTGCCTCCCCACCCTGGCATTCCCCTACACTGAGGCATCGAGCCTGCATGGGACCAAGGTTCTCTCTGTGCATAAAGCCCAACAATGCCATACTCTGCTACATATGCAACTGGAGCCAGGGGTTGCTCCATGCGTACTCTTTTTTTTTTTTTTTTAATCTTTATTAACTTGAGTACTTATTTACATTTTGATTGTTATTCCCTTTCCCGGTTTCCCAGCCAACATCCCCCTAACCCCTCCCCCTCCCCTTCTATATGGGTATTCCCCTCCCCATCCTCTCCCCATTACCACCCTCCCCACAACAATCACGTTCATTGGGGGTTCAGTCTTAGCAGGACCAAGGGCTTCCCCTTCCACTGGTGCTCTTACTAGGCTATTTATTGCTACCTATGCGGTTGGAGCCCAGGGTCAGTCCATGTATAGTCTTTGGGTAGTGGCTTAGTCCCTGGAAGCTCTGGTTGGTTGGCATTGTTGTTCATATGGGGTCTCGAGCCCCTTCAAGCTCTTTCAGTCCTTACTCTGATTCCTTTGATGGGGGTCCCGTCCTCAATTCTGTCTCTCTTTTTGTCTCTATTTCTTTGTCTGTCTCTCTCTGTGTATGTGTGTGTCTGTCTCTATCTCTGTCTCTCTGTCTCTGTCTCTGTCTTTCTCAGAAATCCATAACAGAATTCATTTGTTTACAGAGTTAGCTAAAAAGTATTCATTTCTGTCCTTTCTGTGTGAGCTCCCTCTGTCACTACCAACAAATCAGGTTCTCTGGGATAGTGCCCAGAAGTCTGTCATTTAAATAGTGTCTCTGGAATCTATGTCTATCCACATAGATATGTGTACACATATTTTAAGTTATTTTATTATGTACATGAATGTCTTGCCTCTGTGTGTGTGTGTATATATATATATATGATATATATATAATACATATATATATATATATATATATATATATATATATATATATTGCCCACAGAAGTCGAAAGAGGCTATCAGACACTCTGGAACTGGAGTTACGGATGGTTAGGAGCTACCATGTGAGTGCTGGGAGCTGAGTCGTGGTCCCCTGTGTGAGTAACAAGCGCTTTCAACCTCAGAGCCACCCTCCTGGGAGATTCTAACATAGCTGAGGTGCCACCTGACCCCTGTGCCGCCTGTGAGCTCTGGGACTGTCTCTTCTAAACATAAACAGACTTTTTCACTTGTCATTCTCTAAACAATACAGTATTTATGAAACCTTTACACTATGTCAGGTAGTATAACTAATCTAGAGATTCTCTAAATTATACAGGAGAATGTGTGTATGTTCTGTGCAAATTGTACCGTTTAGACACTGGACTTGAGCATGCTCAATTTTGGTAGCTGATAGGGTCTTATTAATGACTCCTACAGATTGCATTTCACGGTTATAGCAACGGCGTAAGGCACGTGAGATAATCTTTCACCCAACGGTTAAGAAACTGGGGTGTGATGGACGATCTAGGTTGTCCATTTGATACACCTGAAAGGAGGAGACCTCAGCTGAAGAACTGCCTCCATCAGACTTGCTTGTGGGGGATAGGAAGGTGGCTGACCTTGAACCTGAGAGCAAGCCAGTGCGCAGTGGTCCTCTGCGGTTTGCTTCAGGCTTCGACCTTGAGTTCCTGTCTAGGATTTTCTTCATGGTGGACTACAAACTATAAAATGAAATAAACTCCTCTCCTCTCCACATTCGCTTGTGGTCATGATTTTCATACCAACAGTCAACAAACCGGAGCTAAAACAGGTGGGTTGCACTCTCTGTTTAGAGCCAGTAGTGGAAGCAAGGAAGGATCTGTTTGGGTTCCACCTCCACTAGCACTCTGTTCTCTGCAACCCCACAGGCTTTCTTTGCCTGCTTCTTCTGGCCCAGGAAGCTCTGAATCCCTGACTCTTCGGTCACCACATAGTTTCCTTGCAATAGTTCATCACTTCCAATCCCCCATGCCTTTCACCACCCTATGGTCTGCTCCCTCCTGAGGGAAAAAGTCCTCAGAGGTGTTGAACCAGACTTCAGAGGCATTGAATACTTCTCCATTTTCCTGTGGCACCTCTTTCCATATGTACCTTCAGGACCCTCTAGACCCAGCCTCCACCCCCAACTTCTCTGCCTCGAGGCCGCTCACACCAGCAGCCCAGCTGGTATGTCCAATACCCCCAGGTACACTCAGTGTCAACTGAGAGGTCACCTCTCATTTTCCCTCTCTATAGCTCCTGGTAGGAAGAACCCACAGGCCTCCATGCCAACAGTAGCCAAAGCTCCCATCTTCTACCACACCCACGGTCTCTTGATCACCTCTGATCCTTCCTCCCAATCTGGATAAAGTTTCCCACACAGGTCCTCTCTGTTGATCACTTTCTTTTCCCTCCCTGGCTCAGGGCACAGGGCTTACCACCAGGCACACCAGTCTTATCTCTGTGCAAATACTTCCTGTTTCTCCAATACTGGTTCTCACCCAATCAGTAATCAGGGTAAACTTCCTTCCACAATTTACTGACCAAACATTTACTGTATAACTGCTCTAGGTAGGGTTCTGGCAAAGGGAGACCAAACCCAGTCTATGCCCTGAGGAGGTTCTGGCAGAGAGGAAGGAAGCACAGACGTGGGTATGTGTATGATGCTCTGGGGTGGTCCACCTGCCTTCCTCCTAACCCCATTTCTGCTCCTCGATCACCATCACCATCGTACTTTGGCTTGAGTCGCTCACCCTTTCAGAACCTGACTTTTCTTAGCTGTGCAGGGGAGTCATGCTGAGTTGTTGTGGAGAACTAAGGAAGATTAGAAGCATGAAGAGTGTGGCCGGGCACCTAAGATAGAGGTACTAGCTAGCTCCAGGAGCCAAGAACTGGTGCCACCTTTTAGATAGAAACCAAGAGGTTTCCACCTGCTGGCAGGTCAGCCAAGCAGGCGGGTGATGAGAACGCGTTAACGAGCAAAGTGTTCAGCTGTGTCTGGGGTAAGGCGGAAACCGCAGCGAGACACTGAAACATAACCCCTCAGTTAACTGGCGTGAGTGGGTGGGGGCGTGATTAGCTGTAATGTATCTGTACGTGACAAAACATTTCAGGATAAGACTGTTTTCTGGGTAAATGCTAATTCTGTGGGCAGTCTATCAAGGAGAGATCACTGCAGGCCCGGGGTAGCTGGGAAATGTCTTGCTGTTGAAGAGTCAGCATGCAAAAATCCTAGCACCCCAGGCAAAGCAGTCAGCACTTGAGGACACAGTGAAAACAGTTTCTTCCCACCACCTTCCCAGCATAATAAGCAACCAAAGCAGCCAACCTCTGAGCGAGTGGCCTTGTTTGGTTCTTAGTTCTGGATTTTCAGGAAGAAGAGATGGGGGGACGGGGGGGGGGGGGGCTACGGAAGTCTGGAAGACTGAGCCTGGTGCCACAGGCCTGTGAGCCCAGCTTCTCTGGGCTACAGAGTGAGCCCAAGTTCAGCTTGAACTTGTCCTTGCCGGTGAGACCTTGTCCTGAAATGAAAAGTAAGGAAAAGTGCCCACCCCTCCTTGAGAACTTATAAAAAGTTTATGGTTGCAAAGGTGGGGCCGTGGGGGAGCATTTTGTTCAAAGCGGGTGCCCACACTTCTGTAAACATTTACAACCCTAAGTAGGGTTCTTGATTCTGTAAACAACCCTCATGAACTCACTGGATTACCAAAACAACAAGCAGCATAACACAAAAGAGATATGAAATTAAAAGAAAGATTAAACGGGAAGGGTAATGGTAATATCAGGAATGAGAGCAGTCGTGTGTGTGTGTGTGTGTGTGTGTGTGTGTGTGTGTGTGCGTGTGTGTGTGTGAGAGAGAGAGAGAGAGAGAGAGATCAGAATATATACATATATATGACATAAGTAAGCCTATTGTTATGTATAATTAATATATACCAGTAAGAAGTTTTTAATAGTAAAATAGATGACTGTGGATATATATTACTTAGTGAGAGAGCGTTTAAGTGGCTTGGTATACAAAATGCCAGGGTTCAATCCCTGGTAGCATCGGGAAAAAGAAGGAGCCATGGGTGAAGTATGAGGGGACGCTGAGTGATGGAGACGAATTGGAGAGCTATGGGTCTCTCTCGACCTCACATGAGAAAGGAGTGGTGCTAACCATCCCTCTCCTGGAAGAAGATTCTAGAGAAGAACACCAGAAGGCATGGCCGTGAGCACGAGCTTTGGTATGTGGCAGTCCCTGACTCTCATCAAGATGGCCATGTGACCTTAGAGAAGTTACTTTGTCTTTTTTTTAACTTATTAATATCTTTCATATAATTTATTTTGATCATGTTTCCCTCCTCCCCCAACTCCTTCCAGATTCTCCCTACCTCCCTGCCCACCTATGTTTATCTTTTTTTCCTCTGTCCCTTGTCTCAGGAAAAGAAGAAGAAGAAGAAGAAGAAGAAGAAGAAGAAGAAGAAGAAGAAGAAGAAGAAGAAGAAGAAGAAGAAGAAGAAGAAGAAGAAGAAAGAAGAAAGAAGGAAGAAGGAAGGGAAGGAAGAAAGGAAGGAAGAAAAAGACTCAAACAAACAAAAGCAGTAAGACAAAACAATGCCAAAATAAAACAAAAAGCACAGGCAAAAAAAACAAAAACAAAAACAGAAACAACCATGGAGTCTGTTTTGCGGTGGCCAACTATCCTGGGCGTGACGCTGCCCTGGACTGTGGTTGATATACTCAGCGACACTCCATTAGAAAAAACTGGTTTTCCTGTACCTAGCAGGTCCCAGGTGTAAACAGCCTCTTGGTTAGGGGACTGTGTGCGGGCTTCCCCTTCTCAGGCTGGTTTAACCTGTGCAGGTCTTGTGCACACTGCCAGCCTCTGAATCCATACACATATCCTCCTGTTGTATCTGGAAGAGGCTTTTTCCTTGGGGGTCATCTACCACCTCTGGCTCTTAGAATCTTGCCACCTCCTCTTCTAAATAGACCCCCTGGGCTTTGGGAAGAGGGGTTTGATGAAGACACCCCATTTAGGACAGGGGCTACCTCGAAGTGTCTCACTCTCTGCACGTTGTCCAGTTGTGGGTCTCTGAATTAGCTTCCATCTACTGCGAAGAGCAGCTTCTCTGAGGAGGGGTGAGCAATGCTTGGCTTTGTGGGTATAACAATATGTCATTAGGAAGCCCTTTATTGCTCTGTTCCTTCAGCAGAATGGTGGGATCAGGTTTTCCCTAGGTCTTGGCCACTTTAGCAGTGTCAGATATAGGCTCCATCTCATGGAGTGGACCTTAAATCCAATGAGAAAATGCTTGGCCATTCCCATCACATTAGTACTTTTATCTTTTTTCTTATTTAATTATTTATTATACATAAATAATAATAAATTATTATTATACATAAGTATACATAAGTAGCTGTCTTCAGACACACCAGAAGAGGGCATCAGATCTCATTACAGATGGTTGTGAGCCACCATGTGGTTGCTGGGATTTGAACTCAGGACCTCTGGACGAGCAGTCAGTGCTTTTAACCACTGAGCCATCTCTCCAACTCTACTCTTGTCTTTTTTTTAACCTCCAGTTTCCTACTGTCCAGATGAGGATAAATTGCTTAGAATTTGTATGGACTATTAATTACACAACACAACATAGTAGTTGTGTGCCCTTCTTCCCTCTTGAATGTCTAGGAACACCCCAGGAATACAGAATGAACTATATTTAGTGTCTACTCCTTCCCTGCCAAACCATGGCTAAATTGGAATGAAGCTATCTATGCTACAGGCCTTAAAATTCTAAGTTTCTCTGGTAATGCAAGTGGACTTGGTGGGTGGAAGCTTTCAGAAGGTTGTACTCAGTGACCCTGGGTAAAAAAAAAAAAAAAAACAAAAAACAAAACAAAAAAAAAAAAAACCCACTGGGTTAGACCAATAGGGAGAGAGATGAGAGGAATCCCAGAATCCTTTCCCTGGCCAGGTGCTGACATACAAGTTCCCTTACTCCCTTTTCCTCCTTCACTGCACACTCTGAACGCCCATCACCAATGAGGCTTCTACTGAGGAGGCTGTGCTGGTGTGTGGAGCAGTAACTCCCCAACCTCTTGTCAGCAGTGTGTTGGGGAGCTGCACTGTGTAGCTGAGGATGAAGACCAGTAGTCCAGAAGCAGGTGATTTGGGGCTACCTGTTCCTCTGAACATAGCTCCTCTAATGCTCCCTCCAGAGTCTAGGAGATTTGAACATGTCCCTGCGAGAGAATGTGCTAGAAACTTAATCCCCTAAGGCGACAGTGTTGAGAAGCTGAGTCCTCTTTTTAATTTTATTTATTTTATTTTATGTATGTCTTAGGGTTTCTATTGCTGCAAAGAAAACATCAGTAGCAAAAATCAAGTTGGAAAGGAAAGGGTTTATTCAACTTACACTTCCACATTGCCATTTAGAACCAAAGGAAGTCAGGACAAGAACTCAAACAGGACAGGAACCGGGAGGCAGGAACTAATGCAGAGGCCACAGAGGAGGGCTGCTTACTGGCCAGCTTCCCCTAGCTTTCTCAGCCTGCTTTCTTATAGAACCCAGGACTACAACCCCAGGGGTGGCACCACCCACAATGGGCTGGGCCCTCCTCCATTGGTCACTAATTGAGAAAATACCTCACAGCTGGATCTTGTAGAGGCATTTCCTTAACTGAGGCTCCTTCTTCTTTCATGACTCTAACTTGTGTCAGGTTGACACAAAACCAGCCAGTACAATGTACATTGGTATTTTAGCAGCATCTATGTCTGTGTGAGAGTGTTGAATCTTGGAGTAACAGACAGTGGTGAGCTGCCGTGTGGGTGCTGGGAATTGAACCCTAGTCCTCTGGAATAGCAGTCAGTGCTCTTTACCATTGAGCCATCTCTCCAGCCCCGAGAAAGTAAATCTTGAAGCTATTTATTTGTGTGTGTGTGTGTGTGTGTGTGTGTGTGTGTGTGTGTGTGTGTGATGCTACACAGTCTTGCTTCCATCTTGACCTAATTTACACCACAGCAGCCTGAGTGATGGTCTTATACAGGAACTGCATCCCATTCCTTTCACCGTTTCCAATGTGTCACATTCCAATCTCAACACTTCAGCTGGAAGTGTGACCTTTCCTCCACTGCTCTCCTCGCTTGCACTCTTCTTACCCAAGGCCCTTTCTGTTCCTCATGCCGAACTGCCCTCGCCTAAGGGATTTGGTCCTTTTCCAAATAAAAGTCTAGTATAATGTACAACCGACTTCAAGACAATACTTCATTACGTGGGTGGTACAGAGGCCACAGTGGAAAATCCAGGTGATTTAGTAGCAATGGAATCAGGGACCAATGTCATCTCAGGTGGAAGGAACATACTTACATCTGCTAGGAGGGAACTACAGAGTAAGCCTCGAGGGTTCCAAATGTAGTTGATTGAATATTTGAGCAGCTGTTAAAAAGGTGAACCCCATGGGGTTGGGGATTTAGCTCAGTAGTAGAGCGCTTGCCTAGCAAGCGCAAGGCCCTGGGTTCGGTCCCCAGCTCTGAAAAAAAGAAAAAAGAAAAAAAAAAGGTGAACCCCAGAAACTCGTCTCCAGCCACCAGAACATTTTCTGGGTGTTGCCTGCAAATGCTGTTAGTTATGTTAGAAATGTTATGTTGTTCTGAGAACCAGCTTCATGGCGTTGCCCCGCTGTTCTCTGGTTCCGGAGCTTAGGCAATCTTGCTGTCTCCGCCTCCTGAGTGGTAAAGGCTACAGAGTCATTCCTTTTAGCCACATTTCCTAATCCACCTGAAGCCTGAAGGACCTTCCTGGGGGCCTTTCCTTTTTAGTTTCTTGAGTCTCTTCTGCTCCAGTTTACTTCCTGTTTGAAAGCTCATCTTCCTCATCTGCCTGCTTCTTCAGCTGCTTTGGGGGAGTCTTGCTACCTTCCTGACCCAACATGGTACTCAACACCCCTGTCCCAGACTCTGATCTTTGTCCTATGGCTGGGGATAAGTGGTGGAGCACTTGCCTGAACCCCGCTTTTGGGGTTTGGTAGCCTCTGCCTCTTCTCCCTGTGTATTTCCTTCCAGTCTGGGTTGGACGACTCCTCGCTAGACCAGAGAGGCAGCCTTTTTAGAGAAACTTTCTCTCACTAGTGTGTTGAATTATACATAAACACTCATTCTTTAGCCTTCCCTGGCTTTCCTTGTGTCTTCATTGAAGATAGCCCCAGTCAAGAGAGTAAGTCCATGAGAACAGGGACCTTTGTCTCAGTGCCTGGCACAAGAGGATTCTCCAGTTAGACACATGAGTAAAACACACGGAGTACATTTCTGTAGAACAGTGTGAATTTTGATGTCCTCAGACACATGCATACACTTGTACATGGTGCAATCAGAGGTCTGGAGTGGAAATAAATAACGGTATAGGGAAGAAGGCATCAAAGAAGAAGGGAAAAGAACTGTTACTGAATTGTGTCTTGGCACCAGGCGCCATTCCATGGCTTTTGGTACATATGATCCTTAAAATAACCTACTGGACATGGAAGAAAATTCCAAGTATCCAAGCCATTATAGAATCAGGATCTTTGGGGATGGAATCTGTCTTTATTGTCCCCATTATGTAGATAGTGTAACTGAGTCTTAGAAGAAGTGGCTCGCCTGAAATAAGCTATTACTAAGGCCAGAACAGGACATAAAGCCAGAGTTTTTCAGACTGCAGGGCAGTCTCTAATTAAAGGAGAAATAACTTCACTCGTTACCTCTCTTTAGTGCTGGGGAATGAAAGAGAAAGCAAGCCAGATAGTGGTGGCAGACACCTTTAATCCCCGCACTTGGAGGCAGAGGCAGGCAGATCTGAGTTCGAGGCCAGCCTGGTCTACAGAGCAAATTCCAGGACAGTCAGGGCTACCTAGAGAAACTCTGTTTCAAACAAACAAATAAACAAACACACACACACACACACACACACACACACACACACACAAACAAAGAGAAAGAAAACTCTGGTGAATGTGGCACCCAGAAAGCAGTGGTCAGCAAAGGGAAAGAGGAAGCTAAAGAGAGAAACTTTCTAATAGACTTTACCATCGGATCAATCTGGATTCAAGACAGTCTCTTCATGTTATTTATAAGCTGTTGAAATTTGTGTTGCGTATTTTAAATAAGATATATAAATGAAGATAGTATGCTAACTTAAAATTTCAAAATGCATTAACATGGGTAAGGCCTCCTCAAACGTCAAGATCTCCTGAAGACACTTAGGAAACTTTTCTGAACCAAACTGCATAACCCGGAGGAGTCTGGCTTCAGTGGGGGAACTGTACTATTGAGATCCCTTAGGTGTCAGAAGACACAGTTGCCCAGCTGGTAAATACTTACAATCCCAGCACTAGAAAGGTGGAAATGGGAGAACCAAGAGTTCAAGGCCAGCCTTGGCTATATGAGATCTGAGATCTCCTCTCAAAAACAATCAGGCAGTAGACTCATCACTTCTGGTCTCCTATCTTTTTTTTTTTTTTTTTTTAACTTGAGTATTTCTTATATACATTTCAAGTGTTATTCCCTTTCCCGGTTTCCCGGCAAACATCCCCCTAATCCCTCCCCCTCCCCTTCTTTATGGGTGTTCCCCTCCCCATCCTCCCCCCATTGCCACCCTCCCCCCAACAATCTAGTTCACTGGGGGTTCAGTCTTAGCAGGACCCAGGGCTTCCCCTTCCACTGGTGCTCTTACTAGGATATTCATTGCTACCTATGAGGTCAGAGTCCAGGGTCAGTCCATGTATAGTCTTTAGGTAGTGGCTTAGTCCCTGGAAGCTCTGGTTGCTTGGCATTGTTGTACATATGGGATCTCGAGCCCCTTCAAGCTCTTCCAGTTCTTTCTCTGATTCCTTCAATGGGGGTCCTATTCTCAGTTCAGTGGTTTGCTGCTGGCATTCGCCTCTGTATTTGCTGTATTCTGGCTGTGTCTCTCAGGGGCGATCTACATCCGGCTCCTGTCGGCCTGCACTTCTTTGCTTCATCCATCTTGTCTAATTGGATGGCTGTATATGTATGGGCCACATGTGGGGCAGGCTCTGAATGGGTGTTCCTTCTGTGTCTGTTTTAATCTTTGCCTCTCTATTCCCTGCCAAGGGTATTCTTGTTCCCCTTTTAAAGAAGGAGTGAAGCATTCACATTTTGATCATCCGTCTTGAGTTTCTTTTGTTCTAGGCATCTAGGGTAATTCAAGCATTTGGGCTAACAGCTACTTATCAATGAGTGCATACCATGTGTGTTTTTCTGTGATTGGGTTACCTCACTCAGGATGATATTTTCCAGTTCCAACCATTTGCCTACAAATTTCATAAAGTCATTGTTTTTGATAACTGAGTAATATTCCATTGTGTAGATGTACCACATTTTCTGTATCCATTCCTCTGTTGAAGGGCATCTGGGTTCTTTCCAGCTTCTGGCTATTATAAATAAGGCTGCGATGAACATAGTGGAGCACGTGTCTTTTTTATATGTTGGGGCATCTTTTGGGTATATGCCCAAGAGAGGTATAGCTGGATCCTCAGGCAGTTCAATGTCCAATTTTCTGAGGAACCTCCAGACTGATTTCCAGAATGGTTTTACCAGTCTGCAATCCCACCAACAATGGAGGAGTGTTCCTCTTTCTCCGCATCCTCACCAGCATCTGCTGTCACCTGAGTTTTTGGTCTTACTGGCCTCATATCTTAAACCTTCAATTACATCAAGTCCCATAGTATGGACCCTTACAAAGATGAGTTAGAGATCTTTACCTATAAAATGCAAGCCTTCTCCTAGCCTGCTTGAGGAGACTGGTATACACGGGCTTAAATTAAGGCTTAATGCAGAGCCATTAAATCCCATGTAAGGGGTTGGGGATTTAGCTCAGTGGTAGAGCGCTTGCCTAGGAAGCACAAGGCCGTGGGTTCGGTCCCCAGCTCCGAAAAAAAGAACCCCCCAAAAAATCCCATGTAAGGACAACCTGGAGAGTCTGTATTGCAGAGAGCCACCATTGATAGCCATCCCCATCTCTAAATCCTTCCTAAAACACGGATTCCCAGGAGAAAGTCCAAGCGCCTCATGTTGGGCCATGTGCCTCTCTCATAGGGTCTGGGATTGACTGGCCTCTAAGATTCTGCAGATAAGGAAAAGAAAGACAGTTTTTTAAATCCATCTCTCCAGCTCAGCAGAAGGACAGTTTTTAAAAGGACAGATGCTGGCCACACCGAAAGAAACGTATGCGATAATATCTGTTTCGAAACATTTAGAAGCAAAGAAATGCTCATTTCTTCGTCATTGTTTGTTTGATTTTTCAAGACAGGGTGTCTCTGTAGCCCTGACTGACCCAGAGATCACTCTGTAGACCAGGCTGGCCTCAGAGATCTGCCTGCCTCTGCTACCAAAGTCCAGGATTAAAGGCCTGCACCACCACCTCCCAGCCACTACTGGTCGTTTCTGAGAGTAGAAATGATGTGCCTGCTGCTCCTGCTACTAGGTGCCTGCATCAATAGCTGTACACAACTCTTAGGACATTCAATCCTTTGGTCATATTTATTAAGCTTGTGTGTGTGTGTGTGTGTATGGGTGTGTGTGTGTGTATGGGGGCATGTGTGTATGTGTGTGTGTGTGTATGGGGATATGTGTGTGTGTGTGTATGGGGGCGTGTGTGTATGTGTGTGTGTGTGTGTATGGGGATATGTGTGTGTGTGTGTGTGTATGGGGGCGTGTGTGTATGTGTGTGTGTGTGTATGGGGATATGTGTGTGTGTGTATGTGTGTGTGTGTGTGTGTGTGTGTGTGTGTGTGCATGTGCGTGCATGTATGGCAGTCTGAGGCCAACCTGAGGAGAGTCATGTTTCTCCTTCCATCAGGTGGGTCCCGGGGATTGAACTCTGGCCATCAGGGTTGTCGGCATGCACCTTTCCTGCTGAGCCATCTCTCTGATCCATTTTTCACTTTACTGCTTGATTTTCTTGTCCTTTAGAGTAATTGATTTGGCGGCAGTGTTCAAAAAGAAAGCAAAACTCAACGTGGTAGTGAGCACCTGGAATCCCAGCACTTAGGAGGACGAGGCAGGAGAATTACCAGAAGTTTGAGTCCAGTTAGGATCCTATAGTTATAGTGGGTTCCAGGCAGCCTGAGCAACAGACATGTGAGATCCTGACCCAAAACCGAGAGCAAGAGAGAGGAAGGGAGAGAAGTCGGAAAGCTGTTGGAGTTGACAGTCGTTGAGAAATGAACAAAGCTGGATGGCAGAAGCAGCTATAGCATAAGGCTCAAGGGCTCCACACGTAGTTGGCAATCTTGACTGGATATTTGAGTTAAAAAGGTGAACCCCAGAAACTCGTCTCCAGCCACCAGAACACTTTCTGGGTGTTGCCTGCAAATGCTATGTTAGTTATGTTAGAAATGTTACGTTGTTCTGAGAACCAACCTCGTGGTGTTGCCCTGCAGCTCCGGGGCTTAAGCAATCCTGCTGTCTCCGCCTCCTGAGTGGTAGAGACTCCGGACTCGTGCTATCATGCCTGGCCTGGCATTATCAATTTAAAAGTCCTTGCCCGTCCTCCTCCTGAGACAGGCGGCGTAGCGGACATTGTTCTGTGGCTCACTGGACATCGGTCTGCAGACTGGGCCTCGGGAGTCACTGGCCTATTAGACATTTTTTTTTTCTAAACGTTCTTTGTCCAGCTTTCCACCTTATCTCTTGCTGATTAAGTATTATCAAGGCATAGCTTTTGAGTACTTGCAATCTGTGCTCATTATATTAGAGTCAGTAATCTGCAGGATCTCTTCTGAGGGCTTTAGGACGAGAACAAGGACAGAGAGCTTCAGTGGCTCCGAGCCCCTTGATTTATTTTGTTAGTATGTCTGGGGCTTGTGGCTTCTTAACTGGGGCTCCGCGGAGATGGCTTGTCAGGTTTTCCTTTGAGGACAATAATCCCAGGTCACACCCTTCCTCTCACTGGAGCTGAGCCTCGACAGCAAACACACCTACGTCTGGTATTTCTGAACTGATAGCTATGTACTGAACGAAGACGGGCTGTTCTAGGAGCCAGACTCATTTTGCAATTTCTCCTCCTCCACTGCCCCTTGGTCCTGCTGACGAGTGTCGCTGAGCCTTCACTCGTGACAAGCCATAGGTTCTGGGTGTTCTTTCTAGGATGTCACAGCACTGTTGACTTTTCAGTAAGAGCAGTAGTCCAAAACAATGGAGGCTGTGGCCATGGAGGTCTGGTGTAGAGCAGGTCCTTTGATCTCAACCTGCTCCTTCCCATGCTTACAGCAACTTGGGGCTCAGAATCCATAACTAGTAAAAGGGTTTCTAATGTTCAGTCATTTGAATACCATCCTCATGATTTTTTTTGCCAAATCTGGGTGCTATCCATATGTTATTTATTTCGTATTTTCGTTAAATTCATTACTGTGCTTTGCCATAGCAATCGTTTCAAGCCTTGCTATAAACAAGAATACTCATGAAGTCACCAATCCATGAAATCAGATCTGATATGATACCTACTGACTTCCAGTACACATAAGCAAACACACATTTGTTGACCCTGGGTAATCCCTAGCCTAAAATCCTCTCGTGCCACTGGATCGGAGCACCTCGCCTTGAGACAGGTAGCCTAAGAAAAGCTAGGAGTTAATAGGAGGGGCCAGGGGGATGGCTCAGTGGGAAGAAGCTAGTCACACTGATGATAACCTGAGTGGTCTCCAGAATCCTCCTAAAGAGCCAGATGTTCCTGTAATCCCAGCATTCCTCCTGTGAGAGGGGAGGTGGAGACACATGGGAGCTCCTGTGCCCACCCAGTTGGAGCGCTTGGTGCAGTAACACAAACAAGAGAGAGCCTGCCTCAGCAAAGTAAAATCCCACACCCGAAAGCTGTTTTTTAACTCTATACTCACACTGGAACACATGCGCTCTCTCCCTCTCTCGTCTCTCTCTGTCTTTCTGACCATCTCTCTGTTTCTATCTCTCTCTGATTCTCTGTTTCTGTCTTTCTGTCTCTCTGTCTTTCTCTGATTTTCTGTCTCTCTATTTGTCTCTGTCTCTCTCTCCCTTTCTCTGCCTGCCCCACCTCTCCCTCCCTTTCATAAACATACCATGTCCATGAGGCAGATGCTTGCAGACCCATCAGTTCATCACAGGGTACGTGCCAAACTGTTAGAATAAAAACTACTCTCATGTCCTTGTGCTGCAGATGTCATAGCTCAAGGCAGGAACCAGGCTACCTGCTGTGTGTTCAGTGAGGCTGAAAATGAAGGGCAGTGATGGAGAAGAGAGAACGAATCAGAACAAAGTCAAATGACGAGCATGTATGAAAATACCACGATGGAACACACTACTTCATATGTTACATTTTTTTTTTCACAGTCTCACTTTGTAGCCCTAGCTGGACTAGAACTCATTGTATAAACCAAGTTGGCCTCGAACTCACAGAGAACCACTTGCCTTTGTCATCCAAGGGCTGGGACTAAAGGTGAGCTCCACCTTTAGTGGAGTTGTGCCTAACATTTTTTTTCAGTTCCTGCCCCCACGTGATGGCTCACAATGATCCCAAGCTCCAGTTTCAGGGGATTAAATGCTCTATCTTGAACTCCTAGGGCACTAGGCAAACATGGAACACAGTCACACGTGCAGGTAAAACACCCATATGCATAAATCTAAAAGAAGATTGAAGTCCATCATTTGCTAAACATGACACTGATTAGAAACGGATTCTTTCTTAGACCGAGTACCAGAGTACCCCAGAATTGACTCTGTAGGGTAACCGTAACTCCCCCCATAACCAGGGGTCTACTAATGAGATTGCTGAGCATAGGAATTGGCCTGTAGGGCATGGGCAGAGAAGGTTCTGTGGGTAAAGCGCTTATTGAGTGAGTGTGAAGACCTAGTTCTGATCCTGAATGTCCATGTAAATATCTGGGTAGTCAGCCATGGTGGCTACAGTAATCCGAGTACTCAGGAGGGAGAGACAGGTAACTCTGGAGCAAGCAGGCAAGGTAGGATAGCTGGAATTGATGAGCTGTGAGTTCAACAACAGACCTTGAATAAATAAAGGGGAGAGCAATCAAGGAAGACATCAATGTCAACTTTGACCTCCACATACATTTCCACACCAGACATGTGCTGGGCACCTGTGCGTACATACACACACGCACACACACACACACACACACACACACACACACACACACACACACATGCACACACATAATGCACACACACATATGCACACACACACATGCACGCACACACACACATTATAGAATCCCCCAGTAGGCCCTAATTCCAGAAGCAGGTAGCGCCCCCCCCAGATCCTCTGCCATGTTTCTACCTTACACACGTGGATCTGGAAACAACATGCTGGGACACTGTTGCTGTGGGTCCCCACATCCTGTGATGTTGTCAGTGTTCCATGGCTGAAGCAGCTTCATAGGGAGCTCCTGACTTGACTTTCTGCCCTTTAAATCTCTCATGTGCATTTCATTTGCTAGAAATTTCTTTATCCAGACCCTAACTGTAAGGGAAGTCTGAGAAGCATAGTTCAATGGGGAAAGAAGAAGGCTCAGGAAAAAGAGAATAGATTAGAGGAGCCGGTCGGTCAGACCCAGTACATCGCCTGTCATTGGCAGCACAGCTTCCGTGAAGGAAGAAATCAGAGAGCAGGAAAAACAAAACGTGATCAACTTGCCTTTTTAAGTTCATTATGCGCGCACATGTGTGTGTGTGTGTGTGTGTGTGTGTGTGTGTGTGTGTAGATCAAAGGGCTATTTACAGGAATCTGCTCTCTCCTTCAGTCATGTGGGTCCCAAGGGTCAAAAGTCTTCAGTGGTCAGCTCCTTTACTGCCTGAGCTATCCTCCCAGTCCAATGATGTTCTTTAATGCCACCAAACAGTTGTTCTTTGGTGAGTGAGTGTGTGTGTGTGTGTGTGTGTGTGTGTGTGTGTGTGTGTGTGTGAAAGAGAGAGAGAGAGAGAGAGAGAGAGAGAGAGAGAGAGAGAGATATTACTTAATCTAAAGTTACATACTTCTAATAAACATATAGGTAAAGTCAATAAAAATGTCCTTGATGGTACAAATTGACCTGCCATTCCCAAACATTGGGAGTATGCCTATGTCTATGGAAAAACGCCTACTGGGGGAAGGCCTGTGGAAACCTTGGTTTTGGTTTTAGTTGTTTGACACAGTCTTGCTATATAACCCAGGTTGGCCTTTAGCTCAAGGCAGTCCTTATGCCTCAACTTCTCAAGTGCAGGGATTACAGGGGTAGACTCCCATACCTGGCTAGTCATGCCTCCTATGACCTCAGCAGCATTTCCTGCCTCTATGAGCCTTATATACCCTTTCATTATGGAATGCATCCTTTTCGTAGTCCTTCAACATTTTAGACTCACCTTATCTGAATACATACTTGGCCTCTTGTGTTACCTTTCTAGCACAGTGACGAAACACCAGAGGTTTTTGTTATGAGGAAAAGCTTATTTAGACTCACGCTTTCAGTCTATAGTTGGTTGGTTGTGTGGCTTTGGGCTGTGCAAAGATCATTATATCACAGTAGGGGTGCATGGCAGTGGTGCAGGGAAGGCAGAACAAGGCAGATTGCTGGCCAGCCAGCCAGCCTAATTGGTAAACTTCAGGCAAATAAGAGAACATGTCTCAAAAAACAAGATGGAGGAGCAAGGCGGTGGCTTAGTGGCTGAGGGGACACTTCTGAGCAAACCTGGCAACATGAGTTCAAACCCCCGGATCCCAGATAAAGGTGGAAGAGAGCACTGATGCCACAAAGTTGTCCTTTGATGTCTACATATGCACACGCGTGCATCATGCACACACAGACACTACTAATAGAGCAAACGACACTAGCAACAAAACTAAGTGGGGAGTTCCTAAGGGACTCAGGGTTGATTTCTGATCTCCACAAACACATGGACGCACATGCCTGGATACATTCACACACACACACACACACACACACACACACACACACACACACACACTAAAAATAAATCTTTTTCTTTTTTTTTTTTAGTATAGAATAGAGTTTATTCAGGGAATGGGGAGTGGAGGTAAGAGGGTAGTAGGGCAGAGAAAGAGGGAGAGTGTGTAGAGAACAGTAGAGAAGGAGAGGAGGAGAGGAGGAGAAGAGGAGAGGTCAAACATGAGCACCTGGAGAGAGGGGGAGGGAATGAGGAGAGAAGGGAGAAAGGGGCAAGAGAGAGCAAGAGGAAGCAAGAGCAAGAGCTACAGTAAATCTTAAAAAATAAAGATAAGCTTCATTTTGTTTCTTGGCAATATTGTATCATCATGAATTTTCTTATGATTATTTTTGTTTGTTTTGGATGTGAAATCTCCTTGCAAAAGCTTACAAACTGAAGCATTGGTCCCCAGCTGGTAGAACTCTCTTAGGAAGATTTGGAGACAATCTCCTTGGATTCCCCCATCGCAGGTGTCTTGGAGGCTATATCCTGTCTGAGACGAGTTCTCTCTCTCGTTCTATCTCCCTCCCTCCCTCTCATTCTCTCTCTCCTTCCCTTCCTCTCCCCCTCCCACCTCAAATGTTTCCTAGCTATAAAGATGTGTGATACTGGATTCCACTCTGCCCTCTTTATTATGGTGGACCAAGACCCCTCCCCCCCCAACAGTGAGTCAAGACAAACCCTTTCTCCCTGCAGCTGTGTTCTTGTATATTTGTTGAACTATCAAACATTTAGCAAAGATGATTATTGTCGATGTTATCCTCTCCCCAGATTGCAGGTTCTATGATGATTCTAGATAGAACTTTTTGAATCTGCTTTTGGATGGGGAAAGGAGGTATTGGGGTTGCACTCTGCAGCCTTGCTCATGCTAGACAAGCCTTCTCCCACCGAGTGACAACCCCAGCTCTACTGACGCATTAATTTTTACTTTGATAACTTCATCTGCCTTCAATGAGGGCTGGTTCTTGGTCAAGATCACAAACAGCTTGGCCGAGTATCCCAATCACCTGAGTCTCATGCTAAGGCCCAGCTTCTGGCTGTCGGTATAGGGCAGGGCTAAGACTCTACATTCTGAGGTGCACGTTGTTCATTCCTATCTACAACACACACCCTGAGTAGCCAGAGAACAGGGAAGGCAAGGCTCACGCTCTCACTGAGCCTGAAGATTCGCACAGCATCTGTACAGATCTGAAGTTGCAAATGACGTACAGAATTTTCCCTTGACGTTCCTAAGCCAGCTGACTTGTTCAAAACCAATACCCTTGGCCTTATTAGCAACTGAGCTACTCACAGCTGATGAATACCCTTGGCTCCTCTGCATTTTAAAACTGTTTCCTTCCTTTGCTCACACTCTGGTAGGGTGCTAATGAACCCTGAAATGTCTAGGACACTGACAGAGAGGAAAAAAGCAGAGCTGACCCATCCTGGAGGGCTATGCATGTTCAAAAGTCAAAAGCCACTAGCACAAGGTGATAGTTTAGATCACACCACACACACACACACACACACACACACACACACACACACACATTATGAAATGAAATGGTGAAAATTAATGAGTTAATGATAATGTGTTGTTGGTTTCTTGGTTTGGGAAGATTCAGTAGATCAGTGATATGAAAATGCTAACATCAGCAGGACACAGGGCAAGGGTTTTATGGGGATTCTCTACGATCTCTCCAACTTTTTTTTTGTTTTGTTTTGTTTTTTTTTGTTTTGTTTTTTGCTTATCTCCAACTTTTCTATAAATAAAATTCCAAAATAAAAAACTCTACTGCTAGGCAGGCCTCTAATCCCAGCATTCAGGAGCTGAGGTAGGAGGCTGGTGAATTTGATACCAAGGTGAGCTACATGGGGAGACCATCTCAGGAAGAAAGAAAGAAAGAAAGAAAGAAAGAAAGAAAGAAAGAAAGAAAGAAAGAAAGAAAGAAAAGTTTATTTAAAAATTCCAAGAGCTAGACTGTATTGGCTTCCTTGCTTTGCATAGTGTCATTTGTAAATATAAAGCAAGTTTCTATAATTATAAAAAAATAGCTATTACTCAAGAAAAAATTAAAGGTAAATATTCATGTAAAAAGATTGTCTGATCAAGCCCAAGCAGCCTCTAAGATGTTAGAGGGCTGCCTGTCCCCAGAGCACACCCAGCAAGGTCACATGCCATTGATAGCTGTGCTCCAGAAGTGCTTGTTCACACATCGTGATCTGTACGATGCCTAGGCTGCTATGATCTTATCTTCCTCTCTTGAACACATCAGAAGTTCTTCCCGTTCTTCCAGTCTCACTCTGTTTTCTGTTGCTATAATTAAATACTACAGACTAGTTTACAAAGAATAAAGGATTACTCAGATCACAGTTCTAGGGATGCAAGGTAGAGGGGCCAGATCTGGTGAGGGCCTTTGTGATAGTTTGAATGCGAATGTCCCCCAACCCCCAGGCTCACATATTTGAATGCTTAGTCACCAGAGAGTGGTCGTATTTGAAAGGATTAGAAGGACTAGGAAGTTGGAGGAAGTGTATAGGCTTTTGAGGTTTTAAAAGCCCAGGCCAGACCCAGTTTTCTCTCCCTCTGCCTGTGGTTCAGGACCTAAAGGTCTCATATTCTTCCCCATAGCCTGTGTGTGTGCCACTATGCTCTCCACCATGATGCTAATGGACTAGGCCTCTGAAGCAACCCCCCAATCAAATGCTTTCTCTTATATGAACTGCTGTGCTTGTGGTGTCCCTTCACAGCAATAGAACAGCGAAGAAGGCAGCCTTCTAGTTACAGGGGGAGTCTGCAGTCCTAAAAGGAGGCTCTGGGTATCATGCCTGAGAAGGTACACGCTATGTCAGGTTTCCCTCCTCTTACAAAGATATCATCTTGCTAGAATCCTACTAGAAGTGGGAACTTTAGTGGGATTAACATAAGAAATGACCCTCGAATGAGGGTGCTGAGGGAGAACTCTCACAACCTGATGACCTGAGCTTGGAACCTGGAACCTGCAGACAGAGCTGGGTGCAGTGGTGTGTGTATTAATCCCATCTTTTGGGAGTCCAGATGGGAAATGGAGACAGGACATTCAGACAGAAGCTCTGATATGCACAGGGCAGTGGCAAAACCAAGAGAGACTCTGCCTTAAAAGCAAAGTGAAAAGACAGTACCTCTTGCCAAAAAGGGCCTTCACAAACATGCTGTAACACACATGTGCTTACACACACACACACACACACACACACACACACACACACACACAAATGAATTGTTTATAAAAAGAATTGACAAACAGGGTTCCATGAACTTAAAAGACTTCTCATCATCAATAGGGAGTAGACGCAGCCTACAGAATGAGGACAAAAATCTTTGCCAACTACATAGCAGATAGAGGATTAGTATCCAGGATATAGAAAGAGCTCCAGAATCAAACACCGAAAAACCAAATCATCCAGTCCCAAAATGAGCTAATGTTTTGAATAGATGATTCTCTTTTTCAAAATTTATTTAATGTATGAGTGCACTGTAGCTGTCTTCAGACACACCAGAAAAGGGCATCAGATCTCATTACAGATGGTTGTGAGCCACCATGTGGTTGCTGGGAATTGAACGCAGGACCTCTGGAAGAACAGTCAGTGCTCTTAACCACTGAGCCATCACTCCAGCCCCAAATAGATAATTCTTAAGAGGAGAAATCCAAACTGTCAATACTACTTCAAAAAGTGTTAAACATCCTAAACCATCAGGGAAATGCAAACTATGGTGATTTTGAGATTCCATTTTACTCCAGACAGAAATGGCTATTACCAAGAAAACAAACGCTGGAGACGACGGGGAGAAAAAAGAACCCGTATTCACTGCTGGTGAGAACGGACATTTGTACAGCTACCACGGAAATCGGCGCCTCAAAACATAACAAACAAACAACCCGCAAAGCAATCATATGACCAAGCCGCACTTTTTTGAGAATATATCTAAAGGATTCTAAGCTAATACACCATGGAGACTTACATGCATCCATGGTCATTGCTGCTCTGTTCACAGCAGCCTGAAAATGGAACCAGTCTAGTTATCCAGCAACAGATGTGTGGAAACCCATTCAATATGTATGAATTTTTTGCAACCATAAACAAAAATGAGGATTAAGGAGATGGTTAAGTCCGTGAAATTCTTGCCTTACCAACAGCAATGAAAACCATTTCTTTGAATGTTAACCCCCAAAACTGGTTAAAAACCAAAACCAAGCTGAGTATGGTATCAAATGCCTTTAATCTCAGACAGAAGGAGACTCTCTGAGTTGGAAGCCAGCCTGGACTACAGAGTGAGACCAGAACAGCCAGGACTACATAGAGAAACTTTGTCTCAAAAACAAAATCAAACAAACAAGAAAATCAAAAACAGAAAACCAAAGGAATGTCAGCAGGGTGATTAAACCCACAGCACATAGGATTCCTGGGGACGGTGCTCACGGCTCAGGATTGCTGTTTATAAAACACATTTATTTATTTGTTTACTTGTTTATGTCTTGGCTTTTGAAGACAGATAGTCCAGGCTGGCTTGGAACTTTCTGCAGTCCACTTGCCTCTGCCTCCTGAGTCCGGGGATTATAGACATGGGCCACCATGCCTGTCAGCATGCGGCTTTAAATGCCTGGTCTTGGTATCCCATCTTGCCACAACTATGATTCTTTACATAGGAAAGTCTGTAAGTCTGAACTTTACAGAGAACTTGAATTTAGCCTTTATTGCTGGTGTAACAGCTGCTTATCAACTGGGCGCTTTACAGATGCTTAGTAATTATATTGTAGCCGGAGAAAGAAACAAATTACTTTAGTGTTTGAACTTCTACCTGAAAACCATGGATTTCCTGATAATATTTCTTTATGAAATGGTATCCACTTGGTGGAACTTTCTTTCTTTTTTAATCAGCAGTCCTTGCTCAATTCTGGTAAAGCCTTAGAAAACCATAAAGGTCTTACTACATCTTTGTTAGAGTTTGAAGCTGGAATGGTTTCTCAGAGAGTCATGTGTTGGAAGTGTGCTCCCTAGATGCTGCTATTGGAAAGCAATGGAAAGACCAAGAGGTGCAGAGAATAACTTTGAAGGCCCCATCTTGTCCCAGATCCTGGATGCCTGGAGCTCTGAGCTTCTGGCAGAGAAGAGGTGAGCAGCTTTGCTCAGCTCTATCACTCATCTGAGGTATCCCACCTCAGCACAGGCCAGCCTGGACTACATGGAGCCAAGTGACTATGGACTGAGCCCTCCGAGACAGTGAGCCAAAGCAGCCGTTTCCTTTTTTATAGGTGTCTATCTCAGTTGTCACAGTGACAGAAAGCTGGCTGTCACATTCTTCTAGACACCGCAACTGTAACTAGGTCGTGGGCAGTAACTATGCACTGGTATCAGAGGGCTGTTCTCAGGACCAGCAGTGAGAACTGGGCTCTGGGCTGTTAGGGAATGTCTGCACCATGTGCCGGGTATTTAATGCTTTATCTGGCTTGTCCTTGCCTGTCCTTCGGTGTGATGGGAAAGGAAAGGAACTCACAGTTTACCTCCTGCCTTCTGGGGAGATGTATGATCCCTGTCAGGCCAATCGGTCTTTTCTGTGGTTTTGAGAACTCGGAGCTACCCTCAGTGAGAGAGCTCAGAGGATTGGTGTGTAAGTCTGGCACCCCAAACACATGTAAAGGCAGGAGGAGAAAATCAACTCCAAACAGTTGTCCTCTGACCTCTGCACGCACAGTATGTGTAACACACACACACACACACACACACACACACACACACACACACACACACACAGAGAGAGAGAGAGACACTTACGCACATGCTAATAATATAAAAAATGTATTAAAAAGAATTTAAACTTGGAACTGATGGAGGAGAAACTTTTGCTTGCTAGAGCCCAGAACATTCAACTCAGGGCAGCTGTCAGTTATTGTCTCTGTCATACGGGGAGACTCAGCAGCAGGAGAGAGCATGGGCTCCGTGAAGATACAGAAATAGAGAAGGAGAGGGATCTGACACTCATGCTGGGTGCTGGATCCAATTATACTTAAGGCCATCTCAGCTATCTGAGCTTCCAGTTGTGACAGCCGACAAAGTCCCCCACCTCGCTTTTTCCCCTGTGGCTGATCTACATTCCTGCCAGTTGCTATGGAGTTCCGAACTTCTATTGCTGGGAGAAAATATATCCTTTCTTTCCCACTCCTAATGGGGACTAACACCAGCCAGGGAGCCTCTGCTCAGATGGAGCGCTGCCCTCTCAAAACCCAGAGCCTTCCTTCCATGTCACGTCACCGGAGGCTTCGCCATAGACCATTCTCCCCGTCTCTTACACTCCGGTGGGGATGTATGAGTACCTTTATCAAGAGGGTGTCAGTGAAAGTGGTGTGTGTCACTGCCTGGCTGGGAGGTGCTCATCATGATCTCCTTTTTGGTTTGTTTGGACAGGGTCTTGCCACATAGCCCAGGCTAGCCCTGAGCTAGAGGATAGTGATCTTTCTGACTCGGGCTCTTGAGTACTGGGACTAAAAGCTCGGACCACCATAACGGGATGAATGTAAACCTTACTCTTTGGCTAATGAGATTGTGTTTGCCTGGTGTGGTGTTGGGATTGTCCCGAGGGCCTTGCCTACACAAATACTCCACTGCTGAGCTACAGATACAGTCCTTACTCTCCGTTTTGCTCCCTACTAAGATAAAGAATTCTTGGGCGCTCAGTGGTGGTAGAGCCTCAGCTGACCAGAGGCAGAGCGTGCAGCTGCCTGTGATGCTTTCAACAAGGTGTGTACCTTCTAAACGTCACGCGGAGAGAGCTGGGAGCAGCAGCAGCGTTCTCCTATAATCTTAGCATTTGGTTATAGAGAGGCAGGAGGATCAGGTGTTTAAAGCCATCCTCAGACACACAGTGAGTTTGAGGTCAGCCTGGGCAATGTGAGAGCTTGCCTTCAAACAAAACAAAACAAAACAAAACAAGAACCAAGATTATTCATTTGGACATTTTTGATTGCTTTTGTGCTGGGGTTGGATCTGGGCTTTCTAAGAAGTGATCAGATTGTTAGAGAAATTGATGGTTTTGTTTTGTTCTCGTTGAGACAGGGTTTCTCTGTGTAGTCCTGGCTGTCCTAGAACTGGCTTTGTAGATCAGGTTGTCATCGGACTCTCAGAGATCTGCCTGCCTCTGCCTCCTGTGTGCTGGGATTAAAGGTGTGCACACACACACACACACACACACACACACACACACACACACACACACTGTGTTTTTCACAAGATCAGGTTGCTGGAAGCCATCCTAGCTCCTCTTGTTTTTCACTCCTGCGAGTGTCTATCTGTCCTCTTGCATTTCTGCCATAAACTGAAGTAGCTACTGTCCCTTTCCAGAAGTTGCCATTATGCCCTTGGTCTTACCTCCAGGTCTAGCCTCCTGAGCCACATAAAAATCTTTTCTTGATAAATGACTCAGTCTCCCGCATTCTGCTATAACAATGGGAAAATGAACAAATACATTTCCAGGCTAAGAAAACTCAATAATCTGACTCTTATTTGCTTAAGATGTTGAAATGTGTGAGGTTCGTTTGTTACAGAAGCCAGCATTGCTCTGTTTGATACATTTCTATGGCCCAGAGCCATCTTTTTTTTTTTTTTTCTTTTTTCTTTTTTTCGGAGCTGAGGACCGAACCCAGGGCCTTGCGCTTGCTAGGCAAGCGCTCTACCACTGAGCTAAATCCCCAACCTGGCCCAGAGCCATCTTAATAGTCAGAAGTTTTCTAAGAGGTGTAAGAAGGTACATTTTGGGCAAGGCTACGATTTAAGACAAGAAAAGCTGAACTTTGTGGTCAAATTCAAGACATAATTTCAAAGATGGAAACAGAGAAAGTTGGAAAGTCAGCAACCAGGTAAAGTCTAGAAGGACTGAGGAGTGGGAGGCAAGAGCAAGGACAGATGTAAGAGACCTGTGGTTTGGTGTGTGGAACTGCGAGCAGCAAGGAACTGGGTGAGTCTTCGGGTTTAGAGGGGCAGGGGTGGGGTGGGCAGGAAGCTCAGGTTACTGGAGAAACCATCCAGGCATCTGGCCAGGGGAGGGGATGAGTTGGAGCCTCAAACAGGAAATAAGCCGTGACGTCAGAACCTGCAAGGTTCAGGAACATGCCGGGATATAGAACTGGAAACAGGTCAAGACAAGTGGTTCAGAACTAATGGCTGAGGTATTTTGGAAGCTCATTTTCTGTGGAGTCTTGGGCTGGGTCTCTTAGGTAAAGGGAAGGAAAGCAGCCAGGTAGGGATGAGGCATCCAACAGAGCAGCTGCATCTCAGCGCCCACTACCAGGTGATCACACCTCCCGAAGGCCTCAGATCCACCCCCACCCCCACCCCCACCCCCCACCTTTTTCAAGAAAAGCAGGAAATTCAGATTTTTATGTGAAACCCCCCAGCATGTTAAGAGCTGGCAATGAATTAAACATTTCCCAAAACATCTAGTAAGCCAACTAGAACACCTCTGCAGGCTAAACTGAACCACCAAGTGCCAGTTTTGGGCCTCAACTTAGAAGAAGTAGGCAGAGACGGAAGCATAATTTAAAAAAAAAACTATGAAAATTGTTTGCTTCCCCCCATTTGTAAACTGTAAGGCAGAACAGGAGGGACTCTGTGGTGCTGGCTAACAACACGAGACCCTTGGTCTTCAGAAGAGGTACGGGCTCCAGAAGTTGCCACAGATAATTCCTGTGGTCCCTGTGCCGTTGCAGCCTCTTGCAAACTGGCTCTCCAGCTTTGATGGAGCCTGTCGATCTTCCTTGATATCGCTATCAGGCTCATCCGTTTAGAATCTCTCCCTTCACGGCTGGGTCTCCAATAAAAGCAATCGGGAAAAACAGTGCCTGAACCAAACATGACCTCGACTAACTGGATTTTATGATAGGAAATGCTTCTAGGCCAAAAAAACCTCAGAAGTGATCAAAGGTTTTCAAAGACTGGATCCAACCAGCTGAGTTTATTGACCTTGGCCTGTGTCTGGGCCACGGTCATGCCCAGAGGATGTGGCAGAGACCCAGTCTGATTCACTTAAAGGTAGTGTCTTTGAGGCTGCCTTTTATCTAAGGCTTGTGCATCCCATTCATCCTGTTTGCCCAGGAATGAGCTATTTCCTGGGACGTGGAGCTTCCAGGGATGTGTTAGTCAGGGTTCTCAAGAGAAACAGAACTGATAGAATGAATCTATCTATCTATCTATCTATCTATCTATCTATCTATCTATCAATAGATCGATCGGTAGGTAGGTAGATAGATATGGAAATTATTATACTAGCTCATAGGTTGTGGTCCACCTAGTCCCACAATGGCTATCTACCAACAGAAAGTCCAAGAATCATCGTATTACAGTGGTTGCTCAGCCCACAAGGCTGGATGTCTCAACTGGTCTTCAGTATACGCCAGAATCCCAAAGAAGTAGGCTCTAATGCCAGTGAAGGAATGAACTTACCAGAGAGAGCTAGAGCAAGCAGGAAAAAAACAACAGCATCCTCCTCCCGTGACTTTCTATAGGGTGCCACCAGAAGATGTGGCCTAGATTTAAGGTGAATCTTCCCACCTCCAAAGATCAGATTTAGGGTTGGTTGGTCTCCCCACTTCAAATGGTTTAATTAAGAAAACTCCCTCACAGGTGGACTTAGCTGCTTGGGTTTTAGTTAATTCTAACCCTAGTCAAGTTGACAACCATGAATAGGTCTCACAAGGCTAAAAGTTGGACATCCCTGGGCAAATTATCATGACTGATCACCCTACATTGTAAGGTCCTTTTCTTAGTGTTCACACTATGAAGCTTTGACATCTTTCAACTGTTCCTGAAAAAATAATGACTAGAGACACAGCTCTCTGAGAGCTCTTGCCTATCATGTTAAAGGCCCTGGGTTTGGTTCTCAGTACCAAATCGTCGTCGTCATCATCATCATCATCAACAACAAAACAACAGCAACAACCACAGCAGCAGCAACAGCAACAACAGCAGCAGCAACAGCAGCAGCAGCATTATCTGGTACAGTGGAGAATACCTGTAATCCCATACTTGGGAGGCGGAGGCAGTAGTGTCAGGAGTTCAAGTCTTTTGGCTACATGTTCTAAAACAAACAAACAAACAAACAAACAAACAAGCAAAAAACACAAAGCAACAACACCCCTGCCCCCCAAATCAAGGTTTAAGGCCAGTCTAGTTACATAGTGAGACCCTTGTCAGAAAAACCAGTGACTCATGGGCCAGTGAGGTGTCTCAGCAGGTAAGGGGTGCTTGCCACCAAGCCTGGGGTCTTGAATTTAATTCCTGGGACTTACATGTGGAAGAAGAGACTTGACTTTGGAAAGTTGTTCTCTGACCTCTTAACATGCCCCCCACCCCCGCCACCAAATAAACAAATAAATCAGTGTCAAAACAAAATAAAACAAAACAAAAACAAACAAACAAAACTCTCCTCCATAAACTATATTGGAACTCTCTTAGCTGTCTTCCTGTTTCTAAAACTGTTCTCTCTCTGTCTCTCTCTTTGTCTCTGTCTCTGTCTCTTTCTTAATGGTGCTGGGGATTGAACTCAGGGCCTTGCCTTACCTGTCCGCATATTCACTCTATGCTAAGCACATGCTCGACCAATAAGCTTCACTTCTAGCCTTTTACTTGTTCTTTCTTGTCTTCTCTTTACTGAATCTCCCCCATCCCCCTCCACCTCCTCTCCCCTCCTCCTCTCTCTTCTGCGTTACTCTTCACAGTCCAGCCCTGGGGCTTCCGTTCTATTTTCTGCCTGTCTCGGTGGATTCACCTTTACTTGGAAGATGTCTCCAGTTAGTCCTTGAGCTCTTGCCTGAGATCCAATCCTCAAGCTCCAACAAGCTCAGGAGCTTTTCCCTAAGTTCACCCTGACGGTCTCACTCCTGAGTCACCGTCTTGCAGTCCGGCTCCTACTCACTCATTCACCGCTCTCCCACTAGCAGCAACTTCATCTTTCCGAGCCCTCAGCCACGGAACCCTGGAGTGGTCCCAAATTAGCATCGCACACTGCGTCCCCAGCAGCCGCCTGTCAGCTAGGCACATGGAAACAATTCAGCGAGTACTTGCTGAATCAAATCTGATCTTGACAAAAAGAGTCAAAAGAAAAGGGCCCTGTAAGGGGTTTGGACGGTGGCTCAGAGAGTAGAGTGTGCCCTAGAATACACAAAGCCCTAGGGATGCTCTCGCCGGTACTACAAGAACATGGTATTACGTGTTGTGATTCTGGCACTCAGGTGGTAGAGGCAGGGGAATCGCAAGTTCAGCATCATCCTTGGCCATACCTCATTATTACTAATGTTCTGCACCACATTATTATTAATAAAAATTACTAATGATGTCCCTGTATTATTTTTTAAAACCCAAGTACTTTTCCAGTGTTGGGGGAAATCTGGGTCATGTTACTGCTGCTGGTACAGTAAACTCAAATTTTCACCAATGCGATTTCAACCACGGCATCTGACCATCTCCAGGTAAGTGTCTCTCAATCCACAAGTCCACTCCTTGCCAACCTGACAGCTAATCTCTTTAAACCATATTTACTTTCCAAGTAAAGATAACCAAGTCGTGGTCCTGCATCGCCTACCTATGCCATGTACAACCAAAAACATTCCTTCCTAGATCAAAAGTCAAAGGTTTGTTCGTTTATTTATTTATTACTTATTCATGTATTTATTGTGTGTGTGCATACCATATATAGAGATCAGATGACAACTTTGGGGAGGCAATTCTGTCTTTCCACATGTGGTTCAGGGGATTGAACTCAGAGTCAGGCATGGTGGGGATTGCCTTTACCCCTAAGCCATGCCATCTTGGCTATCTAAAGAAGCCAAGTTTCATTTATTTATTTATTTATTTATTTATTTATTTATTTATTATATATGAGTACACTGTAGCTGTCCTCAGACACACCAGAAGAGGGCATCAGATCTCATTACAGATGGTTGTGAGCCACCATGTGGTTGCTGGGATTTGAACTCAGGACCTCGGGAAGAGCAGTCGGTGCTCTTAACCGCTGAGCCATCTCTCCAGCCCAAGAAGCCAAGTTTCTTGAGTGACACTGGAGCAACAAAGACTTTGAGGGCTTGAAACCTACCACTGGGAGTGGGAGGTTCTTTTTTTTTTTAAGATTTTTATTTATTTAATGTATATGAATACACTGAACTGTCTTCAAACACACCAGAAGAGAGCATCAGATCCCATTACAGATGATTGTGAGCCACCATGTGGCTGCTGGGAACTGAACTCAGGACCTCTGGAAGAGCAGTCAGTGCTCTTAACCACTGAGCCATTGCTCCAGCCTCTGGGAGTGGCAGTTTATGCCTACAACCCCAACTCTTAGGAGGCTGAAGCAGGAGGATCTCCATGAACTTGAAGCCATCTGGGACTGCATAGTGGGTTTTCCAGGTCAGCCTGAACTACAAAGTAAGACCCTGTCTCAAAATCCCACACACACACACCACACACACACACACACACACACACACACACACACACACATACACACACACCACACACACAACACACACCATACACACCACACACCACACACACACACACCATACACACCACACACCACACACACACACACCACACACACACCACACACACACACCACACACACATACACCACACACACACACCACACACACCACAAACACACACCACACACACCACACACACACCCCACACACACACATCACACACACACACCACACACACATACACCACACACACACCACACACACACATATACACACACCACACACACACACACACACACCATACACACCACACACCACACACACACACCACACACACCACACACACACACACACCACACACACACCACACACACACACCACACACACATACACCACACACACACACACCACAAACACACACACACACACCACACACACCACAAACACACACCACACACACCACACACACACACCCCACACACACACATCACACACACACACACCACACACACATACACCACACACACACACACCACACACACACATATACACACATACCATACACACACACCATACACACACACACACACACACACACACACACACACACATACACACACACACACTGCTTGGTGCACTGGGAGGCCAGAAGAGGGAACTGGATTCCCTGGAACTGGGGTGACAGACAGTTGTGAGCTGCCATGTGCATGCTGGGTATTGAACTTCAGTCCTCCACAAGATCAGTGCTTTTCATGCTGAGCCATTGCTTAAGCCACTTGGCCTCAAGCTCTTGTTCTCTCTGCATTGTCCTCCTGAGTGTTGGGATTGTGGTGTGCTCACCCTGCTTGGCTATAATAGGTGTCTTGTGAGAGTCAGTAGCTTGGACACACTTCTTTTGTTTCTAAGGGGACTCTTTTTCCCGTGGGTCCTCTTGTTCAGTTGTCTCCGAGACTGGATTCTCTGGAGCGACTTTCCTTAGCAAGCACACAGCTCCGAGCACACCCTGGGCTGGGCTCTCCCAGCCTCAGCAGCACTGGCATTTGGCCTGTGACAGCAAGTGACAACAACTGACAGCAGAGGTGGGGTGAACTTTGCTTTCTGCTGCTGTATTCATTGTGAGGTATTTGTAAGCATCCCAGCATTTTTCATATCAGATAAAGATAGCACGCACACGTCCACCTCCTATCATGACCACCCCAAATGTCAAATGATGCCCCAAAATGCCAAATACGTGGTGGGAGGCAAATTGACTATAGTTGGTTCTTTTGCACAGAAACTGGCCACAGGGCAATAATAATAATAATAACAATAATGATAATGATGATGATGATGATGATGATAATAATAATAATAATAACAAAGCATCTCATCCTATAGTCCCCATAAGCCATGCCCCAGCCTGCAGCTGTCCCCAGAGACAGGAAGAAAGGACAATCTCTGTGCAGGACCCAAGGCTGGCCCTGACAGTCCACTCAAAGACACAGAGCACCCAATATCTTATCAGAGAAAACTCTTTTAGAAGGTATCCAGTTCCCAGATGGATGGAGACTGGGTGCACAGAGAGAACAGGTTGGCTGGGGTTGGAGACGTTAGAGAGGGCAGCCTGAGTCAGCAGAGCTGCTGCAGGCCCTGGGGATTTCCATGGGGAACTGTGTGCACAGAATTCCCCCCGGGATGATGGTCTAGACAGGGCTCACCCTTCCCTTCGCTCGGCGCGAGCTTCTGCTTCCCCATTAGGAAGAGGAAATGCTCTACCAGTTTATTTTGGGATTGAGGATGTGTGGTGCGTGTGCCTAGGATGGGCACCAGGGCATGCCTTCTTGCAAGGGACACATTGGGAAACACGTGGCTTGGCACCCCAGGGGATGCAGGTAAGCAGTTAGAACAACTGGAGGAAGACAGTGCCTGGGAGTATGGTCCAGTGAACAAGAACATCTTAACAGCTTAAGGGCAGGTTAGAAACGGCTGTGGTGGCACATGCCTGGAGGCTGAAGCAGCATCTGAAGTAAGGGAGCAACCCAGGATAGAGACAGAAAGACAGACAGACAGGCAGATGGACAGACAGACAGACAGATGGGATGAACAGATGCTGACACCCAGCTGTAATCCTAATACTCAGGAAGCTGAGGCAGGAGGATTGCTAGGTTTGAGGCTTAGCCTGGGCTACTTACAAGACTCTGTCTTAAAAACAAAACAAAATAACAAACAAACAACAATAAAAAAAAACAAAACAGAAAAAAATTAAAAAAAAACCCAGGAGTTGTTAAAGCAACTTCTGTGACAAATCAACAGAAAGAGTGGGTCTCTGGACTAATTTTCTGCGTGTACTGTTATGTGGTTTATCTGGCTTACCTTTTACTTAAACACGTTTTTTCTAGACACCATTTCGTGTTAATAATGGCATATTATTGTTTTTATATTTATTTATATCTTTGCTATTTAAAAACAAGCTTTTTGATGACATGAAATGCCGTGTTGCTGTTGTTGTTGCTGTTGTTGTTGCTGTTGTTGTTGTTGTGTGTATGTGCTCCTGCTGCAGTTGGTCGTCACTCTGGGCATCAGTCCTCACTCTCCATCCTTCTTTGAGAGAGTGTCTCCGTTGTTTTTCCATGGCTATGCCAGGCTGCCTGGGCTCTGATCTCCTAGGAACTCTCCTGTCTCTACCACCTCATAGATGTTCTGGGAATACAGACATTTCCCCAGATTTTTAAGTAGATTCGGAGATTTTGAAATTAGGTCTTCGAGATTGTGTGACAGTCACCTTGCCAACTGAGCCACTCCCTCAGTCCCCTACCACATGATTTTGACTAAAACTCTACCCCTAAGTAGATGGAATTCCCGTTTATCACATGCCAAAGGGACAAGAATCTTCCGAGTGCCGGTGGATCAGGTACTCTTTGGAGCTCTCTCTCTTCCTCTGAGACAGGCTCTTACTCTGTAGCCTGGGCTAACATGGGACTTACTCTGTAGCTCAGGCTACCCTTGAGCTTTGCAAGACTCCTCCACCTTCTCAGGGCTGGGGTTACAGAAATCACCTTGCCATGGTGTGAAACAGGTTCTCACTGGGGCCTGTGACCGACACTGTCAGAGTTGGAAAGTCCACACGGTGGCCATAGATCCTCAGGCTGATGACAAAGGGCTGTGTTTAAGGGTGGAGCCATGAATAAGGACTCATATTCATAGCATTTTAATGCCTTGTCAGACTCTGCCTGTCCTTTATATGCCACATATCTGATCTCCACATTTTGTAGATCGGGTCCAAAGTCTATGAAATAAAAGCATGTCGGTCCAGCTGCTTGCACCGGTGTGTGTCTATTGGCACTGCTGGGCAGTAGCAGGCACTTTCTAAGGGTCTCCTTCCCACCACAGAGCCTCTTTCACTGTACAAGAGGAAGCTTCCTCCTCAGGACCCCTCCTCAACCCTTTTCCTCACCGTCACAGCACTCACTTGTCAGCAAGACCTGCATGCTTTCTCCAGTGTGTCTGTCTTCTGTGTCTCCCATGTCCACTGCTCCCACTCTAATCCCACACATCATTGTCCTCTGGATGACCACAGCTGCCTCTTAGTTGGCCTTCCCACGGCCTTCTGGTTTCTTCCCCACACCACAGCCAGAATGGTCTTTTTAACAGATTATATCTTATTTCAGAGCTTCGAGAAACCTTCAACCAAATTCCAACTGCCTGCTGCCTTGCTGAGGAAGCCCTAGAGAGCCCTGAGGGCTGTGTCTGCCTCCTCCTCAGCCCTCGCTGCACACTCGTGAACACACACACACACACACACACACACACACACACACACACACACACACACCCTACCCTGCTGCTCAATTCCAGTCAGGCCGCATGGACTTCTCTCTGCTTCTCTGTCCAGCAGGCTGCCTCTGTGGGATCAGAGGTGACCGTTCCTTACACCTGGCCCTCTTTCTCACCTGGCTTTGAACAGCCAGCCCCTCATCATCCCGAGTTCAGCTTAAAGGTCATTTCTCCAAGGGGCTTTCCCAAACTACCTGTGCCAGGCGGCTGCTTATCCACTCACTGGGTGTTGTGTCTGACTGTGTCGGCCTGTGTCTGCCTGTGTCTGCCTGTTTGCAATGATCCACACACTCACCAAGGCGGGCACTTCTCATTCCACTGTTCATTCATTTACTTCCCGGGTCTTTAAGGCGGGCACTTCTCATTCCACTGTTCATTCATTTACTTCCCGGGTCTTTCCATTACAATCTGTCCCCAGTGCCTAGAACACTGCTGCTGGATCTGCACTCGCTGAATAAACGTAAAAGTGAAAGAATGACATTTTCATCTAATTAATTAACTGGCTCGACTAACATGTATTACCTGTTAAGAGCCTGATGCTAAGCTGTGCGGATAAGCAAGATACATCAACCCTGGTGACACCTTCTTTAAAGTAATTTTAAAAGGAGTTCAGGTTGTGTGTGCTGGCGATGAGGGTCAGTTGGTATGCGTGAAGCCCTGGGTTTGATCCCCAGCACCAAACAAGTCAGCCATGGTGGTGCACACTCGAGAATGTGTAATTCCAGCATTCACTGGGGTGGGGGCCGTGGTAGTCAAAAGTTCAAGGTTATCATTAGTTGTTTATTGGATTTTTTGCAGTCCTATCTATAAAAAAAGAAGGAAAAGAAAGAAAGAATTAGAAAGAAAGAACAAATGAAGTAAGACTGGCCAAATGTTGATGACAGATGGGACACCATGAATGTCATTGTCCTGTTTTCCTGACTTTTGTGTGTCTTTAAAATATCCATAATAAAAATTGTTTTATTTTATTTTGAAAGAAAAGGTGACCAAGTGCCTCTCATTGCAGACTGTTGTGAATTGAACGGCACCGCTGGAGAAGCCATTGGTGTATAAACATTTACTGAGCATCAAATACATGTGCTAAGCACCAAGGAAAGAAGAAGAAACCCCAGTCTTGCTTTCAGGCAGAATGCAGCCCAGCCGAGGGACGTAGGGACAGCTAAATGAAAGGGTAAACAGAAGGTTGCAGGAAGGTGTCTAAAAGAGCGTTCCCAGGGCGTGTGCTTCAAGAAAATGGTATGGAGGGAGGGCAGACAGGGAAGAAGGGCACAACAAACCGCCCAGCATCATTAGAAACAAAACGAAGCAAAAACCAAAACCAAAAAAACAAAAACAAAAACAAAAACAAAAAACAAAAAACAAAAAAAAATCCTTGCCTCAGAGGAGACCAGTGTTCTCAGACTAAAAGAACACAGAACAAGGGACTGGGGATTTAGCTCAGTGGTAGAGCGCTTACCTAGGAAGCGCAAGGCCCTGGGTTCGGTCCCCAGCTCCGAAAAAAAAAGAACCAAAAAAAAAAAAAAAAAAAAAAAAAAAAAAAAAAAAAAAAAGAACACAGAACAAAGGGAGAAAAAAACAAAAAAAGGCTGAACCTGTGAGCAGGTCAGACCCACAGGGATATCAAAGTCCTGTTAAAGATTTGGAAGTTTAATCAGGGTGGTGCACACCTTTAATCCCAGCAGAGACAGGCAGACCTCCAAGTTCGAGGCCACTCTGGTCTAGAGTGAATTCTAGAACAGCCAGGGCTACCAAGAGAAACCCTTTCAAAGAGAAACAAACAGGAAACGATTCAGAGGTTTAAATTTAAGGGGGATGCAGGGGAGCGGCCCAGGATGCCTTGGAGGTCAGGAAAACTGCAAGAGGCAAAGCCATTAGGGCCAGGCATCCGTGGTAAGGGTAACAGAGTGGACTATAATCCGGCAGGAGAAAGTCCAGGGTATTGAGGAAGCAGCCAGCGCCTGTGTGGGAGGAACCCTGGCGCTCGGAGGGTGGTAGAGGGCAATAAGCCCAAGTAGGAAGGTCAGAGACAAATGCCAGCTACCATATCCTAAGAGTCTGGACTTTACTCCACAGACAGCGGGGAGCCACTGAAGATATTTTGATCATCCGAGAGATATGACCAGAGCTGTACAATTTAGTTCAGCGCGGGATACAGACAAAGATCTCTACGGGAGAAGCAACGAGGGTCCTGTAACACTCAACGGTCTATCAGGCACTGTGGAGCAGTCCTACGAAGGAAACTGCCCCTTCAGACCTGGCAGAGGACTGAGGCAACAATGCCGAACAGTGAATCAAGCCCTTGAAGATGGGGTTCGCATGTGCACACACACGCATACGGAAAGGCTCAGAAAAGGTTTCCAAATGATGCAAGGTTTTATTGAGCAATTCCTTCCTCCCAGTCTTTTTTCCTCTCTTCCTTCCTTCCTGCTTGGCTTCCTGAGCTACTGGGGATTGACCCTAACACATCCTACAAACCAGGCAAGCAATAGGCCACTGAGCTGCATGCACTCTGGCCTTTCTGGAGGCAGCTGGAGATGTGGAGAAGGAAGGCCTAAGGGATGAGGAGAAGTGCTGCAGACACATCGTGAGGGGCTTGCTCATCAAGTTTTGTTTTGTCACCAAGGCAAGGGACCCTCCCGGTTGCTAAATGAATAACCCTGAGGCCTTCCTTCCCTGAGGGTGGGGTGTCCTTTTTTCAGTTCCTACCTCAATAAAATATGTTTTCTCTCTCTCTCTCTTTTTCCCCCCACTGTCCTAGCTGATAACTTTAGACTTAGTAAACAATTGAATATCTTCGGTTGTACCTATTAAAATAAACTATTTGAAGGCTTGGAGCGGTAGCATAAACCTGTAACCCTGTCACTTGGGAGGACGGGGCAGGGCTATCATAAACATGAGGCCAGCTTGCATCGTATAGTGAGTTCTGGGCCAGTCTGGATAAGATTGTCTAAAAAATTAGATAGATTTATAGACAGACAGACAGACAGACAGAGATAGAGACAGTGAGCAGTTGATCAATTTTAAGAGGATGAAGCCAGTCAGATCTACATCTTTCTGGGTATCAAAGAAAGTAATAGGTCCACTCGGGCGCAGTATTCTTATCCTATGGCGGTGAACGACAGGCTGCATTGTGATTGGGAAACAGGTGGATAAGGGGGATACAGTCAAGGGACACTAAGGAATTAGAGTTATCAGAAGAAGGATCCCAGGTTAGGTTTCCGGGTTTGCATAATAGGTAAATTTACTGGGACACAAAATATAGAGGCATTCATTCATGGTTGTGGATTCGCAGGCTACAGAAGACAAGTCTTGAGAGGCCAGGATAGCCTAAAGAGTCTGGACTGCCGTCCACAGACAGTAGGGAGCCGCCGAAGAGTTTTCTGATCACTGGAGAGGCGTGACCGTAGCTATCCCTCAGAAGGTCAGAAGGCTGAGTAGGGAAGAAGCCAAGGCAGTCTTTACGTAGAGGCAGTGTGGACCTGACTTTAATGCTCAACAGTCTATTCAGTGCATACCGTGTGCTGAGTGGGAGCGGAGCCACCAGATAGAAAGGTTCCAGAGCCAGGCTGTATCTACAGATCTGCAGGCAGAGCAGGGACTCAAGCCAGACAGATGACATTGGGAACCTATAGGAGATGAGTGAGGTCAAGGTCACCCAGAGAGCATGTGGCAGACAATAGGCGAAGCTCGCCGAACCTCAGAATTCAGGAGACCGGATGAAGAAATTGAACACAGAACCAAACCTTAAAAGGGGGTTGGGAACCACAGAGTGATGGGGTGGGGGACACTAGACAAGACATTCGTGGGAAGTGAGGAGGAGCTAGGTCCCGAGGACTCAAACTTGTGCAGGAGCATGTTATGAGGACGTGAGTCCGTATGCAGATTTTCAGCGATTCTTCCCCTTTAGCTTGGAATACTGAGAACGAAAAGAAAAAGAAACCTTTCCCGTCAATCCTGATGCCATTGGGTGACCTAGCCCAACCCTTCACCATTGTCCAAGTGCGTCAGGGGAAGCCACCTGGCAGGAAGGAGCCAGGTGGAGCAGAAAGCAGCCAGTCTTATAGTCAATAACTGGCGATAAGACCAGATGTGTGGCAATATCAAATAATTAAGAATTGGCGTCATCCCCAGGCAGCCTGGTCAACTGTCTTCAATGTGGAGGCGAGGAAGGAGTGGAGGAGTAGCCCAGACATCTGGGAGGCAAGTGGGGGAGGAGTTTGAGTTTATGGAGTGGGCCAAGGACTGTGCTAGACTCTTGATGTGTTTTCAAGTTTTCCTTTAAAAGCAAAGAAAGCTGAGGCTCAGGGAGGTCAAATAATATTGCCCAAGGTTACAGTAACTGAATGGCTTTTAGGATGTGATTGGGGAAGGGTATGACTGCTACCTCGGGGAGCCCTTAGCTACCACTTAAATCTATCCATGCTAGTGACCGGAAGCTCCACACCTGAACCTCAGGTGGGTGGACACTGTCACACACCTTCCCCTTAAAGCGGGAGCTGGACATGAATGGTGGCTCACTGTTAAATCAGTGGCCCAGTGAGGTATTCCTCAGAAGTGGTTATCGTGGGTGGGTGCTGGCTTCTAAGCCAGACTTCCGGTTATATTCACACCTGCCATCTCACTCTCTCCTGGGGTTTTTGCCAATTTTTTTTTTGCCACTCCCACATGGGGTGAGGTGACCTGGGAACTTACAATGAGAAGCCTGTCAGATCTATTGACCCAAGACCTGACAGGCTGCCAGGAACTCTGGAGACGAATCCTTTTCAGCCAGCTTCTGAGACTCTAAAGGACCCCATCTGAGCCTGTGTGCAGGCTGAACAACAGTGACATCTGAGGGATGCCCAGGGTTCTCTGTTACACTAGCTCAGCATCATATGGTTAGCATTGTTTCCCATAATCCTTAAAACAACCCAGGAGCTGGGTGGGATGATTACACTCATTATATACTCAGTGAGGTCAGAGTGAAATATGAACAGCCGGAATATCCCAGGTGGGTCCACATTAGATGTCTGCCAGGTCTCTCCCTCTCTGTCTCTGCCCTGGGGCCCTTGGCATAGATTCCCTGATCCCTGAAGTTCCCTCTCACTTTGTGTCTCAACTCACATAGCCCAGGCTGGCTTTGAACTCCATAGCTGAGAATGACCTTGGCCTCCTGCCTCTCCTGTTGAACTTGTAGACATGTATCACCATGCTGAGATGTTTGCAATGCTAGGGTTTGGACCCACAACTGTGTGCATGCTGGACAAGTACTCTACTAACTGAACTACAGCCTTAGTCCTCCTCCTCTTTCTAAGCTAAAGAAAAGACTGACCGGAGCCGTAATATGGTAGCAAAGGCAATGTGGGTCTTGGGCATTCCTAGAGCCCATTCAGAACCTTGTACTCCATAAACCTTTGTATACAGAGAGGAATAAAAAGCTCTGTGCCCGTTCCAACTATAATATACTATGAATGGAGCCAATAAAGAAGGCATAGCTGTGTGTGTCTGTGTGCCTGAACGAATGCTTACACACACGCAGAAATGACCCGGGTAGCTGGCCAATAGACCTCAGAGGCTTGTTCCTTGTGTCTAGCATTCCATGTAGCAGCAGTGACCACACTAATCAATCAAAAGCAAGGACACACACAGCATCCATTGCAATGGCCTTTGTTAGGAATAGCATACCAACAGTGAAATCTATGCCACTCGCATGAGACACAGCGGCTGCTCCCTAACCATCGGGGACATACCCAAGCCAGTATTTTGTCAAGCGTTCAGGCCTGGATATGTAAGCCCAGACTTCAGAGCTACCACAACTGATTAAGGATGAGCGCCAGCACACTAAATCTCATGGGTGTTCTGGTCTCCCTGCCATGTTAAACCAAGGTTAAGGTAAAGCCTAACTCAGTCAGGCTGGTGCAAGCATCTCGTCCCCCATCCTCAGGAGGTTGAGGCAGGCGAATTAAAGACTCAAGGATCAGTCTGTGCTTCATATAACACTCTTGGAAGGGTGGGGAGAGACCCTAGCCAAATAAAAAAGACGACTTCTTAAAATACTCGGTGGATGGGAATAAAAGAAACTTTAGGGGGCTGGGGATTTAGCTCAGTGGTAGAGCGCTTACCTAGGAAGCGCAAGGCCCTGGGTTCGGTCCCCAGCTCCAAAAAAAAGAACCAAAAAAAAAAAAAGAAACTTTAGGTTTTAAGTGACATTAATTCAGCATTATTCCTTCTTCCCCACTAGTTTCCAGACACCCTCGTCAGGACTGAGGTGGATGGAGGAGGGGAGGCAGTACCGTGCACCGGCCGCAAGTATGTAGTTGCCACAAAGTAAGGAGGGTTACTCAGGGTGTGGGGTTCCAGAGGGCGATTTATTGTGGGGCCTGGCTTTACTTTTCTATTACCGTAGAACAAAGTAGCCCAGTTTAGCCCCTTAAGAGGACAATAGCACCCCTAGTTTCCATGGGCCACGGGTCTAGCCAGAGCCTAATTGGAGTCTCTGCTCAGGGTCTCATTAGGTGCCTGTGGCCTGAATCCATCCTGGGAGTCTGGGCTTCTCTTCCAGGCTCATGTGATAGTTGGGGGAATTCAGTTTCTTCCATATAAGTCATTAAGTCCCTGATTTCCTTCATTCATTCTTCAGTCGTTGTTCAGTTAGCTCCTTTTTTTTCTTTCCTGAGACAGAGTGTCATATAGCCTAGGCTGGTCTCAAACTCTACATAGCCAAGGGTAATACTGAACATCGCATCTGATTCTCTGCCCTCTGCCCTCCAGCCTCCAGCTCCCAATCCAAAGAGAGCAGGGAGCAGCAACACTCCTAGCTTCTGTGATGTTTTGTTTGCCATTTCCTCTTGTTTTGGTTACTGAGACAGGATCTCACCCTGAGTCTCGGGTTGGCTTCTATTTCATGCTCCTCCTGATTCAGCCTCCCTAGCGCTGCCTTACATGGTTAGATCCTTGCTTTGTTCTTAGCACCTTCACTTGCCTTGTCCTTGCCCTGTGGCCTCTCTACAGGTCCTCCTCACAGCCTGGTAGCTGACTTCCTCAAGACCACCAGGAAATTCTTTCTGACTTCAGGAAGAGTCCCACCACCTCACCTGATTAGCTGAGACCCAGAAAATCTCTTTTGATTAACCCCAAATCATGTGAGTAGGGGCCTCCATTATACTGGGAAAGCTCCCTTGGCACCATCCAGAGTGAGATGCGCTACCAAACCATACTCAAGGGAAAGAGATTAAACGTGATGTGCACCAGAGGCAGAAATCTTGGGAGTCACCTGAGAGTCCTGTCCCCTAGGGCCAGGGAGGGAAGGCCAGGCGTAAGGGGAAGTCACATCTTCACTGTGCATCATAGAATACATTTTAAAAAAAAGGTATTTGAAGTTTATTTTTATTTCCTGTGTAAGAGAATTAGCCTGCATGTATGGATCTATATGTGCCACAGGTGTACCTGGTGCCCTGTGAAGCCAGAGGGCATTAGAACTGGCACTGGAGTTACAGAAAGTCGTGATCCATCATGAGGGTGCTGGGCAGCTAACCAGACCGCCTTGCTAGAGTTGCCAGAGTTCCTAACCCACAGAGCCATCTCTCCAACACCGAAGAATGAATTTAAGTTCCCCAGGTTGACAGAGTCGAGGTTGTGGGGGTGGGGGTGGGGCGATTAGCCGGAGTTGTTCTTGATTAAAGGGGATAAAGGAACAGAATGTAGATAGGATAAATGATGTAGTTAGCAGCAATGGGGTTGTGAGAGGCACTCAATGGAGTGCCCAGCTGAAAAGTGCAGGGTCACAGAAAGGGTAGGCAGACTCCCCTGCTTTCTCAGTTAGTTCTTGGTCTCCGCTCACATGGCCACATGAGGTGGGCTGAAAGACTAAAGCTGTCCAACAACAGAAGCTCTACCTCGAAGCTTCCTACACTCCCTTTGTTTATCCTGTCTACAGCCCAGCTCCTGCAGAGAAGTGCCTTCCTTCGAGGTCTCTCTGCAGGTCTGCCGTGCTCTGGCACCAGGCAGGCTCATCACGACTCTGTTGGTCTACGGAGAAACATACTCATAGAGTATCCATACTCACATCTCACCCTGCCTTACAAAGGGGAGCAGAGCTTTGCCTACTGAGTCAGTTTGGGGGATGCAGGGAGAAGCTGGAGCAGGGCAGATCAGCACCAGAAGAAAGATAAAATAAAGAACTAGAAGGGGGTGGGGGAGGCAGTGAGGGGGTCTCAGGTGGCTATAAGGTCTGGGCAAGAGCAGAAAGGGGGTACCAAAAATGAGGAGATTTTTGGGGAGGCTGGTCAGAGCTCTTTCTTCCCACCCCCCCCTTTGCTCTCCCCTCCCCTCCCTCTCTTCCTCCCACTCTCACTCCCTGTTTTCCCTCCTCACCTCTGATCTGTCTTTTGACACAGGGTCTAATTCTACATCCCAGGCCAGAGTGGCCTGGAAGTCACTATGTAGTTTAATCAGGTCGTTTTTATTGCTAAATGGGAGCCGATGACTCAGTGTATAGGCACCTGCCACCAAGTCCGATGATCTGAGTTTCCTTCTCAGATCCCATATGGTGAAAGAGAACCAACTCCCATCGTTGCCCTCTGACCTACACACACACACACACACACACACACACACACACACACACACACACACACATACACACACATACACACACACACACACACACAATTGTAAGCAAACACTTAGAGGAGACTCTTATAAAAAGTTGTGTAAGCGAAGTGGAGTGGTGCACATCTGCAATCCCAGCAGTGCAAAGTCGGAGGCAGGAGGATCACGGATATCAGTTGATGTTATATAGTAAGTCTGCCACCTTGAAAAATTAAAAAAAAGAAAAAGAAAAAGAAAAAGAAAAAAGACAACCGGATGTGATGGAGACACATCTTTAATCCCAGCCCTCGGGAAGCCGAGGCAGGCATAGCTTTGAGTGCCAGCCCATTTTGGTCTACATAGTAAGTTTATACAGAGGGAGACCATGCCTAAAATGAATAGTATATATTATTGATCATGTGTGTGTGTGTTGCTTTGATTCTGAAAGCTGATACTACTCTGTTCCTGGGCTCCACAAAAATTTACCCAGAATTTATTATGGCTTTAGCCACAGCCCAGGAAATCATGTTCAATAGTTAAATAGAAAGTCGCCCCCCCCCATAAATGTGTAATAGCAGACTTTGAGTGTCTATAGACCAGCACCGTGGAGCATGCTTGCTTTGTACAAAGCCTGGGTTTCAAACCCTAGCAGTCAAGACAGAGCAAAAGGACAACAAATAAACAACCACCAACTCACCCTGTCTAGCCTGTACCATTTTTCTGGTCTCTGGGGTCAGCTATGTTACCCTGGAGGTGGTACCTGGTTGGTATTCACTGATGCAGTAACAAACTATATCTCTATCTTTATCTCTGTCTCTGCCTTTGTCTCCTTCTGTCTCTGTCTCTCTGCCTCTCTGCCTCTCTCTCTTTCTCTATTTGTCTGTCTGTCTGTCTGTCTATCTATGCGCCAAAGGTTCTGTCCTGCCCCCTCTCAGACAGCAAAAATCACGCTACTGCTCTTCTGCTCTAGCTGGATATTTCTGCCCATCACACCCTCGAGCCGAGTTTATGGCTTCCAGACAAGGTCAAAGCCCCAAAGCCCACAGAACAGCCAAGCTTCCTTTCCCGTTCTTGTTTCTCTTTCCGCTTGACTTCTTGGCAGTCTCTTAACCTCCAGACTCCATGTATTGGGTTCCGCCGAAAGCAAAACAAAACACAGTAAGACTTTGCATTTGCTTATCTGTTTGCAGAATGAGGTTTCAAAGGGGCCAGCCTTCCCCCTCCGTGGCTCAGAGAGAAGTGTGTGGGTCCGTGAAAAGAAACTGCAAGGTAAACTTGAGACTGGTATGGGAACCGACTTCCTTCCAAATAGCCCGAAACGTCTTCTGCACAGTCCCACACAGCCAAGCTCCTTGCCAGTAGCTCCCAGGCCCGTCTTTTGACACGCTGTCCTCAGAGCAGGTCGCTACATGGCATACATTCTCACCAATGAACACCCACACGCACACACATACACACACGGCTCCGTCTGGTGACAGATTGGGGTCTGAAAAATCTGGCAGCCCTCGCGGCTAATGGCAGAGTGTTGAGTCTGTTCTGTCTCCCTGGAGTCCCTCTGCACACGCAGGTGCACGTCAGCGCCTGCTCTAATTTTATCCCTGGCTGATGGAGGAGACTAACTGAGCAGCAGGGAAGATGCTATTTTGGGTCTCTCTGCAGCTCTGGGTTATATAAAGCCTATTGCCGTGACCTGCATTGCTTTGAGGCTGAGTCTCACTCTTGCGCATGCTGTCATAATATGTCATCAGCTCAGACACACACACACACATACACACACACACGCGCGCGCACACACACTCACACAGCTCTTGGGGGACGAGAAGAGAGCTGTGTGCTGAGGAGGAGTGTGTGTGTGTGTGTGTGTGTGTGTGTGTGTGTGTGTGTGTGTGTGTGTGTGTTCCTGCCAGCTTGACTGTACTATCCGGTGAGGGCTTTGTAAGGGAAGGAGGCTTTTTCTGGAAGGAAATGCAAAGCCCTTTCTGATGGAGAAATGTGAGGGTCCTGCTTTGAGCTTTAGGACAGAGTGTTTTGTGAGCTGATGTTTGTAGGTCTGCTGTTGGCATGGTGATAAGAATAATTTCTATTCTGGCAACTCTTTTCATTTTAAAGGAACCTAAGGGGTTCATGAATTATACACAAATGGCTCTGCTTTGGAATGACAGGATTTTTTTTTTTTATCTGACATTAACAGCTGCTGCTGCATGAACAAGCGTGATGGTCTGTTTTAGAGATGGGCCGTGACAGAAAATTGCCTTGCCCACACCAATGGGGATAATCTCACCTGGAGAGTTTTTCCTTATAGGTCAAAACGTCCCTTAAGCTGCTGGGAATACGCCCACCTTCTTAAAGATTCCCGCTCGCTTGACTCAGTCGTGTTCTATAGATGAACTGTCTTTGGACTTTCTCTGAGATTGAATCTTTTATTTTTAGATATATACGTTTTGACAGATGAACATACAACAGACTCTTACCAGAACACCCTTGAAAGTACTAGGATTCTCAAACTGTGTGTCGTTCACACAAAACTAGAGTGACAGGGCTCGAGGAGCTTCTCCCCATCTGTCCTGTTCCCCGTTTCTAGCAGGGCGAGGAGGCAACCGTTTTCAGTAAGCCACATGTTTCCCCGTACATAATCTCCATGGGTATGTTCTGAGTGGCATGACAGAACCCATAAGGTATTGCCCAGGGGCATGCAGACTTGGCAGGTTCAAATGTTGGCTGCGGGAGCTGCCAGAATGGGAGGCCCAGGGCCAGGGCTCCTGCTGTTGATTTGGTTCCCGTCATTGGCAGCGGCTGTGGCCATGGAGTTCCCATAAGTCATAACTTGACGGATGCACTCTTTCTCAGCTACCCTTTGAAAGGAGTTGGTCCTCCTCTTCCTACTGGCCAAAGCGCTTCTAAGGGATTTTTGGAAAGAAAAAAACCTGAAGCTTCCAAAGACAGCCAGGAGAAGCTGGCAATTAGCTACAAAAGGCAGAGAGGAGACGGCCCTGGAGAGAGTTCTAGTGCAGGGAGCCCCTAAGAGAAGGAGGAAAGGGAAGTGAACCAGAATCAAAGACGGGTCACAGAGGCCGGATGGGGAAATGAAGCCAGGAATGGGGAAGGTGCAGATGAATCATTGTGTGGCTTATTAATAATGGACTTGGGTGGAATTTGGTCACTTGTGCCCTCCTTTCCCCTGTCTTCCAGGCTGGGAGGTAGCATCTCACCTTGGTGGACTATTTAATGCCTTTGATCTACCCCTGCCCATTAGTCAAGCTCAGTAGCTCCCTGTGTCTGTGTGTATGTTTTTCTCTGTGTGTCTTCTTCTTTGTCTCTGTCTGCTTCTGTGTCTATCTGTCTCTGTGTCTGTCTGCCTCTGTGTCTCTGTGCCCCTCTCTCTCTCTCTCTCTCTCTCTCTCTCTCTCTCTCTCTCTCTCTCTCTCTCTTTCATTATATAACCCAGACTATCCTCAAACTTAAAATACTCCTGCCTCAGCTTCTCATTACTCCAGGCCTTAGTACATTGACATCAGACATGGAGCTCTGAGGCCTGCAGCTTAAGTCTCTGACTTCTTTTTTGAGACAGTGTCTCACTCTATATCTTTGGCTAGCCCGGGGCTTGCTATTTAGACCAAGTTGGCTCCAAACTCACAGAGCTCTGCCTGCCTCTGCCTCCTGGGTGCTGAGATTAAAGTGTGCATACCCTCATACTTGGCTCTGGCTTAATTTTTATAGCCACCCCTCTCTATGTCACTCCTTACCACCTTACGCTGAGTGTTCTCAACTCTCTCATCTTCTGTGTGTGTGTGTGTATGGACTGTTCTGTCTGTCTGAAATGCCTTCCTATTACTGGTGTCAGTGGTATTTGTGTGTGTTGTGTAATGTAGCCAAGGCTAGCTTCAAACTTGTCATCCTCTGCTCAGCATCCCAGATAATAGAATTAAGGTGTCAACTATCATGTTTTTCTTCTTTTCCTGGAAAATTCCCAATTTTTCCTTCTGATGCTGACTCAAATGCGTTGTTTTAACTCCCCCTGCCCTGGGCTAGGAGCTCTCCTCTGGCATGCTTGTCCCCCTTTTGCCTGAGTGCTTCACTGCTCTGCAGCCCACCTGGGCCATGGGCATCTGGAGGCGTTCTCGATTAGCCTACCGCACAGGCTGCCCAGCAAGCATCTGTTGATTGAGTGACTGCACCAGGCAGAAGCCACATTTCAGCACGAAGGCTTCCTCTGTGTCCCAGAGGCTAGAGACTGAACTTTCAGGCAGTGTCAGTGTACATGAAGAGAGAAGGCCAAGTCCTGGGTAATCTGATAGAGACTATATATAATACGTCCTGAGTTATCTGCCCCCAAAACCTAACCGGAGGAACAAAAGCAGAGCTGGCCGATTGCTGTGTCACACAGGTGCGGTTCTAAGCAAGACAGCCTGTGTAACCTATCTGCCTTTTCTGTGCCCCCTCCCAACCAATTCATGGAGTAGAGTGTACAACTTGCACGGGATCTCACTGTCCTTCCCAGAGAGCGCCAGGACCCCATCATGCCGTAGTCCAACCCCACCAATGATCTACCTAGCCAGCCGTGACTCTACCATGAGCATCAGAACGTACAGCCAGTGGGACCTGGTGGTGCATGTCTGTGATGCCCAGGATTCGGGAAGCTGAAAGAGGACAATTGCAAGCTTAAGGCCTACCTGAGTGGCTTAGCAGGACTGTCCCAAAATAAAAAGTCAAGGGAGGGAGCACCAGGGATGAAACTCAGTGGTAGAACTTGCCTAGCATGAGTGAGGTTGGGTTGAAGTCCCACTACGTGGGTAGGTGACGGTGGTAAGAACGTCATAGCTCCATCACTGGGCTGGCTGCCATCTCTGCCCAGGTCACACCCTAATGATGCTGGCCTCAGGGACTGAGGCACAGGAGAAAGTGTGGAGCACCCAATGCTTGACCCAGTTACACCAAACCACAGGTCATGGACATCATCAATTCTAGGGACATCTGAGATGTATGCATCTAAGAAAGCCAAGATAAGACCAGAGGAAACACTCAACTCCAAACCAGGTTTAAATGTATTACTTAATTTAGATTACTTAATTTAACTTCCGATACAGCCCTGGGAAGAATTTTGTGATGGCATATCATCAATGTGTGTGTGTATGTACACATAAATATTACCCTAAAACCTTTGCTCTCACACTCAGAGACGCCTTGTGATAGGACCACAGCGACAGTATCCTAGGAGTAAACTAGCTACGGGAAGGTGGGCCTATAATTGGCATCTAGGGGAAAATTTCAAAATGTTAAACAGTTCCTTTTGAGGCTTATGAATCTCGACAGCTATCCTGCTTTGACAGAGAGGAGAAAAGAGCAGCGGTATGATTGGGAGCCTGCAGGAGAGAGGACGGAAGAGGGCTGATACCCTAGTCAACGGCTTTACAACAGCTGCAGGGGCTGGACTAGCTCACCTTAGATGAGATGACGCTGGGCCACTTAGGGGAAAGAGAGAAAGATCCTAAGACGGACGATGACCACAAGGCAGAGAAGGGACTCGGGACACAGAAAGGCTGGGTTATTAAAGGATTATGTGTTTTAGGCCATGTTACCATCACCCAGAAAGGCATGTGCTTTAACTGCCAAGAAGCTAATCATGAATTGGAACACCATCCAGGGAGGAAAGCAAGTTAAAACAATAAATCCTGTGCTCAACCTGTGTGCTATTTCAAAATCAGCAGTTCGCTGGCTTTGCGGGGAACAGTGTGCAAAAAGCAGTGTAGGATCCTGTGCTGTCATTTAAAGATTTTCTTTTTAATTTGTGTGTTTATTTTGGTTGGGGGAGAGTCTTAAGTAGTTGTTTTCGAATTTACTATGTAGCCAACACTGGCCTTGACCTCCTGATTACCCGACCTCAGACTCCCAAGTTCTGGGATTTTAAAGGTATGAGCCTCCAGGGCTGGGGATTTAGCTCAGCGGTAGAGCACTTGACTAGCAAGCCAAGGCCCTGGGTTCCGTCCCCAGCTCCGAAAAAAAGAAAAAAAGAAAAAGAAAATAAAAAGGTATGAGCCTCCACATTGACCAATCTGATTTTGATTTTTTTTTTTTTTTAAAGACAACAGTTTACTATGTAGCCTCAGCTGGCTTAAAATTTGCTATGTAAACCAGGCTAGCTCAAACTCACGGAATCCAAGTGCCATTACTTCTGAAGTGCCGGGATTAAAGGTGTGAGCTACCTTACTATCTGATCCTTTTTTTTTTTGTAATGAATACAAATGCTTTATTTAACAGTTGTAGGTTATTCCGTGGGCTAAGGAGTGGATATCCAGGACCCAGCAGCAAGGTCAGCACAGCCTCTGAGCTTCTCTTTCTGACTCCAACAGGGTGAGCACATCACCCTCTCCAACAGGGCCTTTGACGTTTCGGATGATAGAGTGGCTGGTGTCATCCATAAATTCCACTCGCCATCCATAAATTCCACTCGCACCTTCGTGCACTGTCCCTGCAAACCGGTCCTGCCCAGCACTTTGGTTACCCTAGCCAGCTTGGTGGGCTGCACGCGACTTGTGTCCATGATGGCAGCGATCTGGCAGAGATCTGATCCTTTTTTAAAAGATCAAATAACTGGGCTCCTGAAAAGCTCTCAGGGAGAACTTTCCCTCGGGATGGAGACCCTCCAACTCCAAAGACCAGACCGAGACACCACAGGATGCAATCAGCAAGAGGATTTGGTTTATAGTCGGGATACACAGGCACAGGCACCTGCGGGCGCTTCAGTCACTCGGGGGACTGGCGCGCCCCACGGAACCAAGGATGGGCTTTTATAGGATTTTGGGGAGCAGAAGCAAGCATACAGAAGCAGATGCATGGTTACAGGGATATAATTGGTGGATTCTAATATGGCAAGGGTTTAGCCCGGGGGCAAGTTTCCTAGCTACCTTCCAGAAACATAACGGCTGACTCGGCCCCCCAAGGGTTCAGCCCGGGGGCAAGTTTCTTAGCTACCTTCTTGGAACATAACGACTGACTCGGCCCCCCACCAGGGTGTGGGACCTCTCCTGGGGCTTTTTTTCATTGTCAGGTGCTCAACCGAAGTCGTCCTGTTGCCAGGCCTTCAACCAAACATATCTTGCTTGGCAGCCGCTGTGTACTCAGTGTTCTAACCTTTCCCTGAACCAGTCATCTTAAGTACAGCCTTGCAAAATGGCGTTACTGCTGCTAAGCTGGGGTCTTTCAGCTCCTATGGTTAGGATCCTTGTTGGCCTTCTGAATGTTTGAATGCCGATCACCTCACACAAGCCTCACGGCTTTACTACATAGCCTTCTAGTAAGTAACTATCCCCCTTTCACTGCCGGCCAAATGCACCCGCTGCGAAGTTCAGTACATGCCTAACGCCACAGAGTTAGTGAATGGCAGAGCTAGGATTTGGACAAAGGCAGTCTGGCTCCAGATCCCAAATCAGTAACCATCACTCTGTACTGCCCTCGAAGTAGCCCATAAACATAAAAACAAAATAGAACAACAAAAGAAACCCTGACTATTGGTGGTATGCAGGGTGTGGGTTCAGGCCCTGTACGGCAGATGAGAGCGGCTATGTGGAAATCCTGTGTATGAATGTCAGCATGACATCATTGGGGATGAACGCCTATGAATCCAGGTCAGCTGTGTCACCCGAAAGACTTCACAGCCTCTCCATACAGCACTGGGATGAGTCTCACTTCTGAAGGCCCTGCCCTTGAACATTCAACAAGCATTCCCTTTATGTGTTCACTCAGTAAATGTGCCTTGAGCACTTAGTCTGAGTCAGGCAAGCCGTACTAGGCTCCAGAAATGAAAATGGACCTGACACATAGTCCCTCCTGTATAGATCAGAAGAGGTGAGGGTAGGTACCCTCAACCAACAACCAGTGGGTTTAAAGTTTAGCAATACCCTGAGGCTGATGTCACCCACTGTCTCTCCATCCTCTGAGGATGCTACTATTTTCTACATGTCTTACAATGGCTTGGTGGCTAACTTACTGGGCTGTCATCCCGGCAAGCCACCTGTGTCTGCAATGTTCAGACATCAGCTTGAGGTTTGTTTTCGGTTTTGTTTTTCCTCAGTGACCGGGGTTGAAGAGGAGGTAGGAGACCTTGACAGAGACTCACGTAGTCCAGACCAACCTCCAACTTGCTATATAGCTAAGGCTAGCATTTAACTCTTAGTCTTCCCCGGTTTCTGCCTCCTTGAGGCATGTACCACTTTGCCATTCAAGAGCTTGACTGTCTCATCTAGAAAGTGGTATGGGGTGATGACAAAGACGATGGTCAGATGAGAGATAACTGTGAACAGAATGTGTAACACCAGCCCACAGTGGTTTAGTTAAATATGCGTAAACCAGCATCTTCAGCTAAACATCTAACCATCCGCTGGAACCCAGTGACTCGGAAGGAACCTGGGCTCTGAAGTCAGGCAACTTTATTTCTGTTAGAGTTGCAACTTGACCCTTTCTACGCTGTGTGCTCTTTCTGTGTGGATCACAAATAGTCAATGCAAGCCACAGCAAAGCCCAAACGAGAAACTACAGGTCCTTAGGATGGTGCTAAAACACAGTAGGTAAGTGTAAGTGCCAAGTTTTTATTTTTGCAGAAGTGGTAATCTTTAAAACAATATTATTAGTAACCATAGTTACTTTATTACCTCTAGAGAGTGGCTTGAAGGGGGAAAGAGGGGAGACTTTACCATTTTTGTGTGTGTGATTTGATTTTTTTATTATTGCAATTAAAATAGGAATGAATTTTATAATTAAAAAAGAAAGGAAAAAGAATGTAGAGGTCTTTTTCTCTCCAGAGGCCCTGGTTGAAATTAAATGGGTTGTCTAAGAGGTACATAGGTGTGTCCTGTCTACCTGCCCCACCTACATTTCCTTCACAGGGTGACTTCAGGTAGGAGACTTACAAAGGGGCACCCTAGTTTCTCTAAGAAGTCCCTCATAGAACTGAATAGTCCCGGACAGGCTACATTGAGGAGATCCAGGGCCTGTCCTTGTCTCTCAGCAAGTCTCCCAGACAAGTAACTCTCAGCCTCCTCCTGTTAGGTGACAGATGGCAGCTTTAGGGTTCCATGCTCCAGGTTCTATGCTAGCGCAAGAAACGCACCACCTCCTCTATTCTAGGCCAGTGTAAGAACTGCACCATCTCCTCTCTCCACACAAGGTCTCACTAGAGTCATGTGCCCATATCTGAACCAATCACTATGGTTGGAAATTTGAGCAAGGCTCTGATTGGTCATACCTTGGTTGTACATCTACTGGGGAGTTGATCCATAGAGTCACCTCGATGTAATGTAGAGACCAAGAAGACTAAGAAGAAAGTGAGTGGTTTCCTGAAAGAGAACAGGAGTCCAGTTGCAGAAGAAGTGGAAAAGAGGTCTGATACAGCCAAACATGGTGGCAAATGCACACAATCCCAGCACCCGGGAGGATGGAGAGTTCAAGGTCAACCAGGGCTACATGGCTAAACTGTTATCAACATAGCCAAATGAGTCTCCAGAGAGATGGCTCAGTGGCTAAGAGCATTTGTTATTTTTGCAGAAGACCCAGGTTCGATTCCCATCACCCACATCACATGGAGATTCACAATGATCTGTAACTCTACTTCTAGGAGATTCAAAACCGTCTTCTGACAACTATAGACACCAAGCACACATGTGGGATGTGTGTTTGTGTGTCTGTGTCTGTGTGTGTGTGTGTGTGTGTGTGTGTGTACACGTAGGCTAAACACTATACACGTAAAATAAGATAAAAGAAACTAAAAAAAAAAGGTAAAGAACCAAACAAGGGCCAACATTAGGGCTCACGGTCTTCAAGCCTGGCATCCTGAGTTTACATAGTGTATGGATTCACATAGTGTAAGGAGAGAACCAATCATTGCAAGCTGTCCTCTGATCTTCACATGTACAACATGCACACACGATAGATAGACAGACAGACAGACAAAATCTAAACAACAACAACAACAACAAAGAAAATGCCATCGTTTTTGTTATGCTCAGGCAGGGAAAACATGTTCATAGTTGTCTTTAAGGTAGAGGACTAATGACTTGGAATCAGAGGAACCATAGAGAAAAGGATAACTCGAAACAAAGTATAGAGTATACAGACTCAGGTGTCAAGGGCTTCAACCTCCATCCTGGTGGATGGAAGCTTTCTGTCTGCCCGATATCGCAAACACCCCTGACTCCAGGCAGATCGCATAAAGGAATAGAGTAGATTCCTGTATTAGCCTCCCCTCCGACACCACATGGCTGCCAGGCAGCTGTTTTTCCCTCATAAAGGCCCGTGCGTGCATCCAGACTCCAAGCCTTTGCATGCACATGCATGCAATCTCTGTTTTTAAACGCCGGGTAATTTAAAAACACACTACAGGAGCCAAAACAAACACATTGATGGGTCAGAATGTGTGTGTACCCTCTTCCCTCCAATAAGTGACATCTGAAAGAACCCTGTTGACATAGAGCAGATGAAAAGCCCTTCTCTTTTTATAGAGTATCGAATCTGTGCTCCAGTCCACAATTGCCCAGTGTTAGCCCTCCTGCCAAAGGTCAGCCCTTTCATCTCAACTATCTAACTCAAATCTGAAAAACACCAAGTGGGCCATGAAAGGCGAGGAACATTACTGTGAGAACTGTACTTTCATTTCCTGGCGGGGGTGTGGCTACATTCACAACTTCGGTGCGACTCTAACCGTTGGAGGGTTTTTACATTCAATTTCCTGTTTCCTTTTCTTAATAAAGAAAGGAAAAGCGGGGGCCCCTGCCACAACTGTTCTTAGGGTTCCAAAGGGAGACACCATGGGGGTTCCGAGTTGGCCACAAGCAAATATAAAACAAAACCTAAAACCCAGCAAACAGCAGTCCATTGAAGGTGGGGGCGGGGGTGGGGGAAGAAGAGGGGGAGGTAGGGAGGCTGTTGTTTTCATCCTCTCAGGCAGCAATTTTCCATTCTACAACCATCAGACATGTGACCATCTCTCCCTCTCTGTTTCTGAGATGCTGGAATCATTTCCCACAAAGATCTAGAACGTACTGATGGGGACGGTAGCTATCCCATTTCCAGGACTGTCTAGAGTTCTAGCCTAACCCTTCTAAGAAGACTTCTGCTCACAAGGGAACACAGGCATGGAGGTGCTGGGATAATTTGCCCAACTGTCCTTCTTAGCTTTAACTGTCAACTGGACACACAGCCTAGACTCATCAGACAGGAGAGCCTCAGTCCAAGAACTGGCTAAATCAGATTGGCTTCTGGGGCTGTCTCGGGGGTGGGGATGGGGTCTCGCTTGTTTGTTAATTGATTTCCAGAGGGTCCAGCTCACTGTGAGCAACGCCACTTCCTGTACATGTGTTCCTGGGCTGTAAAATGAAGCTACTTGGGTATGATTCAATGGGCAGTCACATTTCTCTTTGCTTCTTGCCTCCAGGTTCCTGACTGCGGTTCCCTCGGTGATGGGCTAGAAGTGTTCAATGAATTTTCCTAAACAAGCTGCTTGCTGTCAGACTATGTTATCACAGCAATAAAAGAGACTGGAGCACAGACCTCTCAGGTAACAGGTAGCACACATCATTCTTCCATCCCTTGGATTGGTCACCTATTGGTTGAGAAGACATTATCAAAAGGGTTCCAAAGGGGCTGGGGATTTAGCTCAGTGGTAGAGCGCTTACCTAGGAAGCGCAAGGCCCTGGGTTCAGTCCCCAGCTCCGAAAAAAAGAACCAAAAAAAAAAAAAAAAAAAAAGGGTTCCAAGACAGGGTACCTGTGTTAAGAATGAATCCTGCTGGCTGAAAATGGCCCGTGTGGAGTCCATGTTTGGCATATATCTCAAGAGTTTATTTATTTATTTAATTTCATTCATTCATTTATTTAAGTTTTTTTCACAAATTTATTTATTTACTTCTGTTATGTGTAAGTGTATGAGTCTGAGTATTCGCGTGTGCACGAAACACATGGCATGACATTGGCGGCTGAGAGAGGGCATCTGATCCCTGGAGCTAGAAGTACAGCTAGTTGTAAACTGCTCTAGATGAGTTCTAGAAGGTGAACTTGAGTCCTCAGTAAGAGCAGCAAACCCTAACCCCCTCTTTAACTCTAACATTAGGCTTATATAGCCCTAATCCCTAACCCTAACTCTACACCTAACTCTAGCCCTAGCCCTAACCCTAACTCTAGTCCTAACCCCTCACCCTAACTCTAACCCTAATCCTAGACCTAACTCTAACCCTAAAGCAAATGCTCTTGATTGCTGAGCCATCTGTCCTGCCCCAATCAGACTCTTAATTAGCACTTACTGTGTGCATGATTCTAGGCTGAGGCTAGAGGGACACAAAGAGGAACGCAGAACTCCCTTGACTGCTAGGGCTTGTTGCTTGTTAGAAGGCAGTCTATACAGTAGAGCCCACCGTACAAGACGATGCCCAATACGGTTCAAGGTCAGTGGTCCAGACAAAATTCAGAGTGGTTTTTGCCAGGCATGGTGCCATAAGACTATAGTCCTAGAACTTTGGAGGTAGAGCAAAAAGAGTCAGGAATTTAAGGCCATAGTTAGCTATATGGTAAGTTTGAGATCAGCCTGGGGGCACTTGAGACCTTGCCTCAAAAAAATAACCTCTTTTTTTCAGAAGGGTGATGGACTGACTATTCTATGCTGGAATGGTTGGAGCAGCAAAACAGTGAAATTTGTGTGTGTGTGTGTGTGTACACTTGTGTTCACACCTGAGTGTGTGCAAGGGATAGGCAAATTGCGAATAATATCCGAGGTAGGTATCCAGCAGAAAAGGGGCAAATCGTAGCACACAGAGGGTATAGAAAGAAGAAAGTATATGGTATATATGGTACCTTGTAATTTGGCAAAAGAGCCCTAGGTTGTAGCAGTCACATGAGATGCCAGGCTCTGCACCTTCCCACCCACGTGACCCTAGATCACTTGTACTTCTCAACCTGTGAAGTGAGCAGAATCCACCAACTGATACAGAGCTGTGCCCGTCCCCATTGGTCTGCTTGTGGGGGTATCCCTGCTGGTGGCTGTTCCACTAGAACAGCGGAGAGATGTATATGACCACAGTGAAACCATAACGTAAGAGCCCAGAGGACTGGAAACTGTAGCCGTGAACTGAAAGCAACATGTGTGAACCCCAGAATCGGATAACACAAGCAAACCACAAACATGCCGCTTAGTTGTTTGAAGTTCTCCGACAGGGCAGGACCCGCTGTAAATTACTTCATGCAATGGAGTCAAACCGCTTTTTTTTTTTTCTTCTTCTTTTCCTCATCTGACTTCACAGGAAATCCACTCCTCTGTTCAGATTTGAGATAAAACAGCCTTTCACCTTGACCCTCCTTTGTGGCAGGAACTCAGCCCGTGATGTTGATCACTTTCTATCCCAGACTAGCTCATCATCAACTTATATTTAGTACACATGTGGGTTTGAACTGCCCTTATGTTACAAGGAAGGGCAGTTAAATCTATGAAGATGGGCTCAGCCATCAGGCTGAGACGATGGGCTAAGAAAAGGAGGTGAGGGTAGTTAGCGCGAAGCCAGCCAAGGCATGTGGATTTTTTTTAAAAGGTTGTTTATCTTGTGCCTGTAATCCCCTACCACGCTGTTGCCCAATAATTATTTTAGGTTTCATGACTTTCAACCTAACCTCTGTACCCAACGGAGAGAATCTATCCCAAGGTGTTGACATGATTTCTCAGCAGCTGTTATAAATGAACGGCTTTGGGGTCGGGGATTTAGCTCAGTGGTAGAGCGCTTGCCTAGCAAGCGCAAGGCCCTGGGTTCGGTCCCCAGCTCCGAAAAAAAAGAAAAGGAAAAAAAAAAAAATAAATGAACGGCTTTGGCCACCTCCCCCCAATTGACATATTAAAATTTTCAGGGAAACTGGCCTTGAGGAATTTCTCAAGCCCCCCCCATCCCCCACCTAATCGGATGAGCCTACTGTCCAGTTGTCCAGTTCTAAGAGTGATTGTTGCTTGGTCTCCGTGGAAAGGAAAACTGAAGAGGTGAAGACAGGACACAGCACAGTGACTGTGAACACTAGTCCACTAGGTGACAGCTCATCTTACCATAATCGAGAAAGAACCAAAGGTATGACAACCCACCACCAGTGTATTAGTACCCGATCTTTGTGGAGTCCTTGCGCCCCCACCTCTATATCTATTAACCCCCCAAAAGAAGGCACTATGGTGTAATGGTTAGTGTTGCCAACGTGACAGAATCTAGAACCACTCTGAAGCAGGAATCTGTGGGAGATTAGCTTGATTGCGCTCATTAATGTAGGAGGACTCCTTTAGTTGTGGGTGAGACCACTGCTTATGCTTGTGGTTCCAGACTGAACCAAAAGAGAGAAAACTAGATGAATACCTACATTCATTGCCTGCTGCTTCCTGATTATAGGTAAAATGTCGGATTCCCTGCAACTGGACAGCCATTAGCTGTCCATGTAGGTGCTGGGAATTGAACCCAGGTCCTCTGGAAGAGTAGCCGGTGCTCTTAACCACTGAGCCAACTCTCCGGTTCTTATTGGAGATGAAATGTAATTCATCAGCTGTCTTAAACTCCTGCTTTCCTAACGTCTCCTACTTTGAAGACTATAACCTTGAACTATGAGCCAAAATTGACCATTCCTTCCTTAAGTTGCTTTGGTCAGAGTTGATTTTTTTTTTAAATCATAGTAACAAGAAAGAGATTAAGATATATAGACCTTCTAATCCAATAAATGAGGTAACTAGGCACAAAGTAATGAAAATTTGGAAAATTAACTGTTTATAAGTAATGTATTCATTGTCCTCTGCTTCTTTAAAGAACCTAATGGATGGTCTCACCCACAATCAAACTGAGTCTTCCTACATTAATTAACACAGTCAAGATAATCTCCCACACATTCCTGCTTCAGAGTGGTGCCAGATTCTGCCAACTTGACAGCACTAACCATTATACCATAGTGCCTTCTTTTTGGTGTTAATGGATATAGAGGTGGGTACTCCATAGACATCAGGCACGAGTACTGTGGTAGTGGGATGTTACATCTCTGATCCTTTGAGCTAGGATTTGAACCCTAGGGGTTGAGGAACAGGGCAGAGGAGAAAGAAGTCTAAGATAAGAAATAGAAAGGAGAATGAGGCAGGAGGATTTCGGTGAGTTAAAAGCCAGCCTGGTCCACACAAGAAGTTTCAGTATAGCCAGAGATATATAGTAAGACTTGATCACGATGGGGAACAGGGAAAGAATGGGTAATAAAGAAGTCTTGAAAGGTGCTTGTCCAGCAATAGAACAGAATTGAATCCCAGATGGATGAGAAGTCCAGACAAATGCCCAAAGATCGCCTGCTTATTATACCTGATTTCTGTCTCCAACCTTTTCCATTCTGTTGGGTCAGTCAAGCTCCTGGCCATTCTGAGACTTATAGCAGTCTGTGGAGTTACCGGAGCTACCCCAACCCATGAACTTCTAAAGTGGCCACTCGGAGTCTGGGTGCCTGTCAGATGGTGTTCTGTAGGCATGGGTCCCAAGGATCCCCAGACAACTAGACTTTGAGGCCTTGAATCCTCAAGTCAGTATAGCCATGCTGACAGACTCTCCCTTGGTTCCACATCATCTTCCTGGACTCTGAGGGAAGTGGAGCATACTCCAGGAAGTCAAAGTGAGTTTGGACTTCGCCCTTGCTTGTACTGACTCGGGAGAGTTATATTCTCAAGTCTCTACTTCTTCCCCAGTCTGATGGGATTATAGGCTAACATACCTCATAGATTACTTGGGAGTTAAGTGTCTGAATCTACATCAAACACCTTAAGGACTCCACGGGCTTGGTTAAAGAAGGTGAGGTAATTACCTACCCTCCGTCATCTCTCTTTGAGGAGAAGATTCTAACTGTCTCAAGCCCACGACACAGATTATCGCATCCGGGTAGGGAGTGACCTCAGGAACAGAGCCTGTAACCCTGCCAGACGCTTTTGGAAAGGAAGTGGTTTCATCACCCAGGTGTCTGAGTTGAGGCTACTTTCTTCAGGGAAGGGCCCTTTGCTGTCTTGCCAGCTCAACATGCTGGGTTACACCAGACACCACCAACCTGGCTCTGCCAGTCCCTAGCGTGTCAAGGAACCCCTGGGAGTTACACACCTACCTCGTAGGCAAAATGTTCATTCATGACAGGCCTGAGTGTCATTGTGTTGGCTTGGTTCCTGTCTGTGACACAGGTGAGAAGCTCGCTTAAGCCGATGCCCTCCCGAAGGTCCTTCTGTTTACCTGGTAACCAGGACTGGCACCTTCAGTCAGGAAATGCTGGCATTTCAGTAAGGCTACTCCAGGGCTCACAGCAAGAGGCTCTTTCCAAAATTGACCTAGGAGCCTGGGAAATGACTTGTGGGCATGATGGAGTGGGGAAATAATGGCTGGATCAGTGTAGCTACCCTAGTACAATATGGCCTTGCTGTAACGATGCCAGTAAGCTATGGATCCTGGACCAAACGCCCTCTGTCCAAGACTGCTGTGGTCACATAGAAGCATGTAGTAGTTGGCAGTTTGCTTGACTTCTCTGTTTTACATTTTTCATCTATATCACATGATGATGATAACAGCATTCAGCTACTCACCTCTTTAGGTTGTTGTGGGGTATAAGTGAATTTCTACAAACATGTTTAGAGTCCTGCCTGGTTGTTGGGAATAGTGGTCCATGTCTGGAATATTTGGGATACACTTAGATACACTTGGGAGACAAAGCAAGACTTCAACATTTTTGGCTACACAATGAGTCCAGGGCCAGCCTGGGTTAGAAACCCTGTCTTTAAAATCGAATACTCAGACAGCTAGCAACAGCAGCAAACAAAGGAACAGTTGCCTGGAATATGGTAGTATAAGGACTAGCTGTTGTTTCCCCATAGGCCAGAGATTTCCATTCTCGACAGAACCACTCGGAAAGAAGGAGGGAAATCCACAGTCTAACTGACCTTGAAGGTTTGCTCTCTTTGAATGCCATTACCTTGTCTGAAAGGAATATATGCAAACCCCACACTTCTTGGGGGGGGGAACTACTGTTCCCCCAAACAGAGTACAAAGATCAGATGGTAGATTTTTGTTTTATTTGACTTTAATTACTTAATTACTTAATTTTTCTATTTTGCTCTTTTGAGACATTGTCTGATGTAGCCCAGGCTGGTCTTGAACTTGTGGTAATCCTCCTGCCTCAGTCTCCTTCCTTCCCACTGTTCAATCACATGTGTCTCTATGTGGAATTTTTTGTTGTTGTTTGTTTTTGGCTTTGGGGTTTTTGTTTGTTTGGTTGGTTGGTTTTGGTTTTTTGTTATTTTTAGAAGCAAGGACTAGGGTGCCTCTGGGTAATAATATAGGCTAATCTAGCCCAGTTGGATTTGACCACCCATTCCCTAATCCCGGATCTCAGAGTGTCATGAATCTGATAGGTCTGCCCTTTGGCCTGAATCTTAGTGATGTTAGTTAGTAATACAGGAATAGGTGAAATGGCAGCCACGCCTAGTTAACCCAGCAAAAGGAAATACTTCCCACACCTTGCTTTTGCACACGAGGGCCCCCAGGAAAGGTATCCCCAACGCCAGTGCCTGGACCTGCTTTAATGCCTGGGTGTGGCTGCAGGAACCACCCAGTACAAACTGGAGTGAACCTGCTGCTCTCCCTCACCTCCCCCGCCCCCTCCACCCCGCTACCAAGTCAAACAGAACACTGGGAACACAAATAGAATCATCACAGTAAACCGGTTGTTGGAGCCAGACACCGGACAACCCACCCCTGGCACCGCCACCCCCATCACAGGTCCAGACATGAGAAGGGCTCTGAGGGCTGAAGAAGGTGTGGCCCTTGGGCATTCCTGCCCAGCAAGAAACCCTGCAGCTTGTCTGTGCTTATTGCCAGCTACATGCCTTGTTCAAGGAGATGCTTGCCAAGACGGGGAGGGAGAAGGGTCTTCTCCTCCTCCAAGTCCTGGATCACTAGGAAATATCCTTCTCACCAGACCCACTTAACAAATACAGCTTGTCAAGAGAGAATACTTCAAGAACATTCGAATCCCTAAAGTCATCTGAGGTTGGGAGGCATCTGTGCTGGACGTGCTTCTCTGCAGGGTCAGGCACGGTGAGAAGAAGGAGGGGCCAGTCCTAAATGACAGCTTCAGATAAATGAGAGTACAGTGCTCGGGGTAGCTCTGAACTGGGGTAGTGCCCTCCCTAGCCCAGAGCAGGTCAGACTCCTCAAACCGCCCAAGCCTTTCTGCTGTGTGCTTTGGGGCATGTCTCTCTTTGCTTTCTTGGATCCTGAGCCAAGGAGGAAATGCAGGTTAGTCCCAAGAGGCAAGGATGGATCCTCCTTCTTACTTCCTGATGTCAGCACCTTTTCCAGATAGTCTAGCAAATCTCACAAACGATCTGCAAACGCCCACCCCACCCGCCACCCCCTTTTCATTTTAGTAAGTTTGGGTAAGTGATTAGAACTTCCCGGTGGAGAGGAACACATACAGAATGAATGATCTGGGAGGAAGTGCCTTCTTCTACTGCATGGTGAGGGTGGGGGATGGGCAAAGGATCCGAAAATGAACATCTAGCCAGGAAGCCTGATTCTTTGCAAATATTGCATCCTTGGCATGCTGTTTAACTACCGGAACCTCAGTTTCTTTCATTGTCAAAGAAAGGGTCTCCTTCTCAGAGGTGTTAGAGGGATACAATGTGACAACAGGAGGATACACTATCCTATCACATGGAAAATACTAGCTATATCTTCTCTCCTGACTCTTTGTCCTGGCCTTGCCAAGTCCTTGATCGGCATGAAGAATTAGAGGAGAGCTTTGGAGAGAGAATCATTCTGGAAACTGTTATTCTAACCTAGCCATGATTTTCTTGGGATAATAATGATTGCAAGGTGGGATTTCTGTTGCCTACAGGGGAATCTCATCTGCTGCTCCTCCCGTGGAACAAAACACAAAGCCTAGAAGTGACTCAATCTCATCTATCTACAAGCCAGGCTTTTCCACAGTCCTGAACTTGCAGTTCTTTCTTGCCTCTGCCTGTGTTCTGGGTGCTCAGGGAGGTCTAGCCTGATTCCTGGTTGGATAAAGTAGAAATGGCCGCCACATCCCTGAGAACGTCAGAGTGGGCAGTTGCTGCCTTACCCAGACTCCTATAAGGAACAGCTCTCACCTGGCTGTACCTTAATATTACCTGGGGGTGTAAGTGCAAATATTGTCCCATTTACTATACTTGTCCTTTGTTTGGAACGGGACAAGGCTTCAAATGCCGCCTTGGCGAATTAAAGCAGAGCCCTATTTTTTTTCTTTTTTTTTTTTTCTTTTTATTCTTGGAGACGGGTATATAGGACAAGAGTTTAAAGAGTGTTGGTTGATGGGTAGAGACCTGGAGAGAGGCAATAGAGTAGGAAGGGAAGGGGAGGAGAGCTGTTTAGAGAAGGGTGCCAAGGAAGTGAGAAATAGGCGGGTCGAGGCTGGAGCAAGAAGCTGGGAGGGGGGTTGGGGATTTAGCTCAGTGGTAGAGCGCTTACCTAGGAAGCGCAAGGCCCTGGGTTCGGTCCCCAGCTCCGAAAAAAACAACCAAAAAAAAAAAAAAAAAAAAAAAGAAGCTGGGAGGAAGCACCATCCACTGCTTGGTGAAGATGGGGGATGGGCTCCCTTTGTGGATAGGTGCTAAATGTCTATTGGACGCCCAGTGAAGGGCTATTGTGGAGTAACAGGAAACCCCGAGGCGCTGATTGGCCAAAGACGGAAAAGGCGATGGGATGTGTGTTGAAGGAGGAAGGGAAGAATACCCAGGCCATTTCCAAACGCCATTTCTTTGCACGAACTCCTTCTTTATGTCTTCAGCCTCTAAAGCACACTCTACTATACTCACCCATCTGCTTGCATTTTGGATGTTGTTTTGAGCTTGAGTCTTGCTGTATTGCCAGGGATCGTTGGGGCTGGAAATGCGCCTGCTCCATTTACATGCTGGGATTACAGCAGCGCACCCCTTGCCCTACCACGATTGTTTTGAATTCCAGTGAGTAATCTCTCTTTTGACTCCCCACCCCCATAGGGCACAATTTAAATCTAGATTGTGACTATGTAAAATATTGAGTGCCTCAGCCACGGCTTATCACCCACAACTTGCATTCTGTTTAGGGGTTGCCTTAAGGTGGTTGGCTCAACCCTTCACTCTGTTTCTTTGCTTCTTCAATCTTTCTGCAACTGTTTCCAGAGCTGGGCCAAGGAGGAAAAAAAGAGCAAAAGCACAAAAATTCTTCATGTTTGGCCGGCTTGTCTCAAGAATTAACACAGAATAAAGCTTCAGTTGTTTACCTAAAATTTTCAGGACTTTCTCAACTTTGCAAATCCCAGTTCTCAGGAACTTGTGAGTGTCCTTTCCCTTCAAGTAAGGTCATTTAGGCATCCCTTCCCCCAGATCTTTTTTTTTTCTTTTTTTTTTCTTTTTCTTTTTTTTCTTTTTTTTGGAGCTGGGGACCGAACCCACGGCCTTGCGCTTGCTAGGCAAGCGCTCTACCACTGAGCCAAATCCCCAACCCCCCCCCCCCCCAGATCTTCAACAAAAGTTCCACGGAATGTATGCCTCGAATTCTGCTATATGAAAGGCAAAATTTAAACTTTCCCTCTCCTGATTTTTCTTGACTCTGGGGTTGATTCCAACAGTGGGACTTCTCTAAGCTGGGTTTGATTTTAGCCTCCTGGGCAAGGTAGCTTGGTTAGTGGCTGTTCTGTGGTCTACTGTCTGAGGAGAAGTGGTTAGGGAGGTCACCCAGACAGTTATGGCCCACTGAGGGTGGAGGGAGTGGTCTAGGTTTGGCTTCAGTCTGGAGTCCCGGGCTCACAGACAGATCTTGGCTCAGGACCTGAGGCTGAGGCGTGCTGGGACAGCCTAGGGGGTGTCCTGGCTTTCCCAGGGCTGGGGAACCCTCGCTGGCCCGGGGGCGGTAGACACTGTTCCAGAATCTGTTCTGGCTCCACTGCCGCCTCAGCACTTTCTAATTACAGCTCCAAACAACAACAGCAGCCTCGGCAGTCATGACAACAGGCCCCGCCCACCAGGCCTCCCGCCCAGATGGCAGCACGTGATGGCGACGCTCCTCCGCCCCTGGCGCACAGGGAGGGCGGGGAGGCGAGGAGGAGGGAGGGATGACGTTTGCTCTGTCGTCTCCATGGATAAAACGCATAGACGTCAACGCCGCCAGTGTTTAGTGTGTAATGTTCTTTGGTCTCCATGGGAACGTCAGGCTGCCCAACACAGAACCCCGGCAACAGGCTTCTGATTGGTCAGAGGTTAGCAGGGGCGGAGCTTTGGCTCCCGCCCGCTCTACCAGTGTTGCTGTTTTGGTTGTTGTCTCCCAGCTGTTTATTTCTGTAACAGATCTTGGAGGCTGCGGTCTGGATCCGTCGCCAAGGATGAGATCCAGGAGAAAACGTGCTCAACGTGCAGCTTTGCTCCTACTGATTACAGCCCCACAGATGACATCGCTCCACAGTCACACCAAGTCTCCTGTGGGAGTCTTGCTCCTCGTTCCCAGCGTCTGCTACAGCTCAGTATTTTAGTGTCAGAACGTCGGCTCCCAGCCCGCACCTCCGCTCAGCAATGCCATTATCTTCTCAGCCAAGTCCTAGAAATGGGTTGGCTTCCCAGTTAATGCTTTTCATGCTCTCAAGAGCAATCGGAGGCTTTCATACCCAATTCCTGGATTCAGTGCTACCCCCTGCAGGATCTGGCTCCATTTCCTCAGTCTGGTCCTAATTCTGTGCAATGACATCATTTACCCACATTCCCACCGAGATGCCCAGATTTCTTCTAGCCGGCGTACATCCGAAAAAAAAAAAAAAAAACAAAAACCAAATGACCTTGGGCGGGTACTTCTGGTTAAGGACTCTTACTATTTTTCTCTGTCCAGTTGCAGTCTGCAGCGGCAAATGGGGGTGAGATGTAGTGATGTTACACTCGATTTCTCCAAATGAACTAAAACAAAACTGAAGAAAGATACGGAGTCACTTTTTTACATATTAAAATGCCAGATATTTAATAAATAATACTACCATACCGATGGAGTTAACGTTCCAAGACATAAACAATATCTACAGAAACTTTTCTACCAGCCTCCCTCAGTTGAGGATTGAAGCCAGGGCCCAGGACCTTGGGCATATTAGGTGAGCGCTCTGCCAGTGCACACATTCCCCAACTGTGTTAAACTTACCCTGAAACCAAGTTAGCATCTCTCTAGAGATAACAATCTCTCCTCGTGGCTTTCAGTCAAGTCCTGCTATTTAAAAAAAAAAAAAAAGCCTTAAAATCTTTAGTTCCCAAGTCAAATAGAATGCACCTTCACCAGCTCATGCACGTACAAGTCGGAGATGTTTCGATGACCTGATAACATGTTTTCAAACCCCGGGGAGAGAGGCTGACACAGTTAGAAGTTAAAAACAAGAAGTAAAATGGCCGTCCTAGTCTTGGGATGATAGGAAAGCATCAATCCCTTCTGCTCAATTGTAACCCACAGCTTCCTTTCCCCTTTCTCTGCCCTGGTGAATATCTTTGCTAATTTCCCCTGCCCCCTTCTTGGCCTGCCTTACAGCCTATAATTCCCTTCAGAGCCGTGAGAGAAATTAAATGAAATTAGAAGCTTGCTTAATGCAAATAGGACCAAAGGGCACAGCTCTTAATCCTAATGAACTTCATTCTGATTAAGTCAGGAACTGCAAGCGTTTACTATTTACCCAGTAAATGTATTAAAGAGTCCAGCAAGTCTCCCTCCTGTCCTGACACTGCTAGCAGGTATTTGGAAGTCTGAGGTAAGATCATTTCTAGACCACCATCCATTGTTTTCTAATGCTATTGTTTCTTTCTACATTTCCAGGAATACAGAAATGCTGTGGTTTCTAAGAGATAAAATATCTGGGTTATACCAAAGGGGGAGTAATGGGGTGGTATTTACACTGCATGCTAAAGAGGACCCGAAGAGACGGAAGTTAAGTGGGAGAGGAGGGGGGAAGCACACGTCTCTAAGTGCCTAGATTTAACTCTAAATCAGGAAGCAGATCTGTGACCTTTTGCAAGGTCATCCATTATAATAAAGCTTCCATGTTTGAGTTCTCTCTTTGTTAGACCCAAACATGACACAGGCATATGTGGGTCAAAGAGTCTTCATTTTAGCAAGTCCTAAGTTGATTACGATAATGGTATTATAAGACACACACACACACACACACACACACACACACACCCTGATATAAACTCTTTTCCTATTCTGTATTTTCTTTATAAGCTTTGGTTTTTTGGTATCGCGTGTCCGTGTGTGTGTCTATGGAGATGAACACAGAGGCTGGAGGACTGAGGTCCTCTGCAAGGACAGCACTCACTCTTAACTACTGAGCCATCTCTCCAATCCCCAATTGCTATTTTTTCTTCTTCTTCTCCAATTCAACCAAAGGACCGTGATGACCTTTCACGTTGTTGAGTTTCTTAAACCACAGGACAATCAATTTCCCCAGTGTGTTTCCTGCTCTGTAACGTGGGGCCCGGGCACTCCCTGTGTTTGCTTTGACTGAAGAGGGCTGAATGGATGGGGTGATTCCTTGTTGGCACTGTGGAAATACCAACTGCTGGGGCTATTATGATTGGGCACACTCTCCCACAGCACCTCTCTGTCCCACTGCTGAATGGAGCCTCTACCCCCAGATTTCCAGAGCAAAAGGTGTCCAAGGCCAGGGTGTGTGGGAAGAGTGACCTAAAACACGTGTACCTTGAACCTCTTCCAATCACAGCCAGGATGGGAAGCAACCCCTCTGCTTGTGCTCTCTACGCTGACTTTCCTCAGATATAAAAGTAGGTGTGTCGATGTCAGTCGCACATGCTTCTCAGATCTGATGAGTTCCCCTAGTACTTCTTACAGGGGTGGTTGAAAGCATGAAGCAGAATAATTTTCAGGTTTAAAAATATTTCGTAAGTGTTCAAGGCCAGGCTCTAGGCATGTCAGTCACTTGGGAGAACGTGTGGAATGCACAGGCTGCATGACACCCAATGCTTCATAAACTGAATGTGGTGGTGCACACAGATAATCCCAGCATTCAAGAGATGAAAAGATCAGAAAGGTAAGGTCTTCTTATATTACATGGTGAGTTCGAGGTGGTGAGAAGCAAAGAGAAGTGAAAAGTCCAACTTAAGAACTGTGTATGGCCTCGCATGGTGCCTCCCACCTGGAGTCCCAGCACTGCGGAGACCAAGAGGCCTAGGATATCTGACTCCAGGTTACAGTGTCAGACCCTGTATCAAAAGTAACAAACAAACAAACAGGACCAAACTACTTCTTGGAGGGGGCATAGTGGCGTGTGCCTTCAATCCCAGCACTGACAAGGTAAGACAGTTGGGCTTCTGTGAGTTTGCGGCCAGCCTGGGCTATTCAGTGAGACTATCTCAAAAATAAAAACCAATCCATTTCTCGCACTAGAATCTTCGGGTCGCCAATAAAACAGAGTCACATAACCCTGCTAGGACAGTTTACCATTATCAGGATGCAGTTTCTTTCAAAATTGGAACATTCCACCCTCAAGCAGGAAAGTGAACAACTAGAAATAGCTTCAGGAAGTCTCTGAAACTCACCAGATTCACCAGGCCCCACCTTGCCATGCATGGGATTCCCTCTGAGACTAGAGGAGCAGAGCTTCCAAAAAGACTCTCAGACAAGCTGAAATGCAAAGAAGTGGCTGAAAGGAGAAAAGCTGCAGAAGACACTCTAAGAAACCAGGTGCTCGCGGCACACGCATTAGTTCCAGCATCCCGGAGGCAGAGGCAGGCAGAGCTCTGAGTTTGAGGCCAGCCTGGTCTACACAGCAAGTTCCAGGACTACCAGGGCTACACAGAGAAACCCTGTCTGGAAAAACAAACACACACAAGAACAAACAGACTGATCTCAGGACTGGAAGAAACGGAAAGCAGCCCATCTCCAGTTGGAAAGGACCCTCTTCAACCTGCCCAGCTGCCTACAGGCTGTGCAGTGCTGGTTCCCAGCTTGATGTGACCTGTCTGTCACCCATGCTGGGGTGGGCTTTGGTGAGGCAGCTGTCGTTGAGTCACTGCTGCTCCTTTGAGTAACCTCTCACCCATATTCCTGTAAATAAGCCCAACGAGACTCATTGGCTCACCAAGCTGGACTTCGATGGTCCCCGTGCTTTGGTCTGTCGTGGGCCTCCTATTTGGGGTGAGAAGATGAAATTGATCTCCCCATGTCACACAGCATAGGAACACAATATTATGACTAATTCCCTTGGAATTATTTCTACTTTGGAGGCCAGCAGAATGGCTTCAGTGGGTCCGCTCCTTGCTTCGCCTGTTTCCTACCTAGATAAACACTAAGGGTCTAACCTGTGGGAGGTGGAGAGGTGGAATTACTGATTGTACTATGTGTGGTTCATTCAGATCTGATGGAGCTAAACAACAGGAACTCCCAGGCAGAGTTCCCAGAATAGGGAACGAGCCTGTCTTTTACCTCCTGTCCCAGGACAGAGCCCAGATACTGACAGAACCAGTTTGACCAGCACCTTGAGAAACCTCAGCCCATTTTTTCCTGCTTCTAGTTTTCTTTCTTAGAAGTGGAAGCATTTTACACGTTCTGTGATTGCATATGAACTTACTGAAACCAGGAAAAAATGCCCCCCCAACACACACACACACACACACACTACAGACACCACACACACCATACACACACACACACCACACACACACACACCACACACACACACATACACCCACACACCACATACACACTACAGACACCACACACACCACACACACACACACACCCACACACCACATACACACTACAGATACCACACACACCACACACAAACACACACACCACACACACACTACAGACACCACACACACACACACAAACACACACACACACACACACACACACACACACACACACACACACACAAACGATGATAAATAAAACTCTATGGAGTGCTGGTCTTGCCGAGCATGTAAGAGAGCCTGGATGCAATCCCAGGCACCCTAAAACAAACAAGCAAACTAAACCCTACAAAAATCTCTATGCGGAACTTATCTTTTTGATATTAGACCAATTTCTTTGTAAATAAACATGGATAACTATAAACATGTGCTATTATAAGTGTTGTTAAATATACCTAGAAGACAAGGCTATAATTTAGTTCTCTGTAATGTAAATATAATTAAGGCCCACAAGCCTGAGTTTCTCTTATCGGACTCTCTCCCTGGTAGGTACCTAAGGGAAACTAATTTACTTAGGTCACCAGGGCACTTCTTCCACTACAACGAAGAGGAGAGGAGAATATTTAGACCAATTATCTACTGTGGGTTTGGCAATTATAACATCAGTATTAAAAAAAACAAAGCAGGAAGGAACCTAAGTGAAGAGTGGTGATCCGTGCCTATAATGTTCAGGAGGCTGAGGTAGAATGATCAAGTTTGAGCCATAATGGGTTTCACATTGATTTTGTCTTAGCCGACAAAATAATTGAACATGTTCAGCCACCCAAACAACCCGGTTAACAAAACTCATCACCAAATGAAGTAGAATATTAATCTCAGTGACTATCCCACCATGAGTCTAGAGCAAGCCTTCAGTGAGCACAAGCTTGTTTAATAGCATTTCCACGGACTCCGAGAGTTTCTAAAATGTTTATTTTTGTGCCAGTGTGTTTATGCCATGTCTATACAGGTGCCCAAAGAGGCCAGAAAAGGGTGTTGGATCCCCTAGAGCTGGGGTTACAGGCTGTTGCGAGCCTCCCAACGTTCGTGTTGGGAACCTCGTATACTCTGGAAAAAGCAACTAGTGCTCTTAACTGCTGAGCCATCTCTCCCGGCTCTGAAAGTGTATTTCTGAGCAGCTATTATGTGGCAACTGCTGTTCTGGGCTGGAGAGAGCCCATGATGAGTGAAGCCCCAGGGGATTGTCTGTCTGCCTTTCTGGAGTTGGGCAGTAGACACCGAACACACGAACACACGTACCCAACAATTACTAGTTCCTAGAACCCGACCTCTTGAAGCGTTCAAGGGTACATCTGTAAATAAACGCAATCATCAGTCAGGCCTGGTGATCCAGACCTATAATCTCATCTACTTAGAAGGCTGAGACAGGAGGACTCCAAATCCATCTGGGACTTCCGGGTGATTTCAAAGCTAAATTCAAAGGGCAACTTAGTGAGACCCTGTCTCAAAATAAAAAGGGAAGTCAGGGCTGGGGGTATCTCCGTGGTAGAACACTTGCCTAGCGTGTGCAAGGCCCTGGGTTCTGTCCCTAGTATAACAAAGCAATAAAGGAACTACCTCCTCTCGACAGAGGTCTCGTCACAGAGCACATGATCTTGGGCTGGTTCCTTCACACATACGTGTGTATGTATATAAATGGTGTGCGAGTGCAGCCAGTGGAAAACCTCGGACTGGATGAGGAATTCTAAAAGACTCCTTAACTCAGCCTGGGTACATGTGAACCCAGGAGTACATGTGAAGATGACATTTGCAGTTTGAGATCTAGACAAGGGGTTGGGGGAGGAGGAGGGGGAGAACCGAAGGACAGCACTAGTGGCACATTTTAACTCTTCAGGCCTTTCCCCAACTGTCCTCACATTCTCGGGGCTGCCCAAAGACAAGGAACGCTTTTTACATCCCAGATGTGCATGCGCTTGCATCGAATCGAGGCCTCAGCTCCTTCCACTGAAGCAGCTGCCTAGAGTCTTCTCTCTTCCGGGGATTCACTGGCAGAGGACAGGACAGCCTTCGCCGCTGCCTCAGCTGCCTCGGCTTCCCGGGGTCTCCATTGCCTGGAACCATCAGTAGTCGCTATGATAGAAACATCCTCTCTGGGAACTGAACACGACTTCTTGTCCTTGCTGTAATGAAAGTCACCCACGTGCCCCCAGGAATGTGTCAGCATACATTTGCGGCTGGATTTAAATAATAGAGTGTGGTTTGGATAATCCATCTGGGACTGGAGCTCCCCCCCCTCTTTGCCCAGCACTCACCCCCCCCCCCCAGCCCTTTGCTACCGACTTTTCTCTGGCTGCACTTTTAACGCTTTGCTTATGTCATTCCCATTAGCAAGCTTTCCTCCTCGGGTTCATATTCCAGTCGCGAAATAGTTCACATAGCACAGTGAAGACATAATATTTACAGGAACTGAAGATGGGTGGATTTGATAGTGGCTTGTGGAAAAGCCCTCAGTGCAGTCAAAATAACAAAAAATTCAAGAAGCAGATATTTGCAACGGTTTCCCAAGAAACCCCACCCCCTCCCCCAACACACACTCCATCAAACCTTGGGCAAGAATTCAGGGACGTCTTGCCCTGGGTGAGAAAGCTTGGTTCTGCGGTTTTACAGCACAAATTCTAAGCTGAACTCTGTTGTCAGTAGCTTTCCAACAAAGGGCCAAGTGAAATGTGCCTATTTCCACATTCCTGTAAAACAGCCCTGGGAGACCTCAAAGCCTGAGGTAGAGTGAGTGAACGACAGACTTCATTGTTTTGAAGATCCCCTCAACTACAGAGAAGCCTGGCCCCAACCACCATACCATCACCACACTGAGTGATACCGTCTATGAGGGCTTATGTTAGCATGAGAATGAAATGAAACTGTCCGTATCCTGTTTGAAGTGGAGGGGCAGCTAGGGAGGAAATGAAGCGAGGAAGGAGCTGGGAATTTTCCAAATTTGGTAGTCTGGATCCAAAAAGTTGGCATTTAAGGTCTAGGAAAGGGAGAGTCACCAGACAGCAGGGGCGGGGTGTCCCACTGCAGCTTGGTAGGGTGGGTGAAGGAGTTATCCTATCTATCTATCTGTCTCCCTCCCTTCCTCTCTCTTGCCCTCTCCTCCCTCCCCCCTTCTCTCTCTCTCTCTCTCTCTCTCTCTCCTTCCCTCCCTCCCTCCCTCCCTCCCTCTCTCCCTCCCTCCCTTCCTTTCTTTTGATGGAATCCCTTAAGCCCAGGCTGACCCCCAGTTCACAGCAGTCCTGCTCTGTGTCCCGAGGTCTGGCATTGCTGGTAACCTGGGGCTAGCTTTACCCTCCACAAAGTAGCTACAGAGTTACAACACAACACAGTCTTCCACTTTCAATTAAACTCAGCATTACTTTAGAAAAGTCTCTCTTCCCCCATGTGCGTGTCTAAGAGACAGAGAGACGGAGACACAGACAGTGATACCGAAAGTCAGACAGTTATCCTTGCAGGGTCAGTTCTCTTCTATCCTTTAGGTGCCAGGGATCAAATTCATTTGGGTAGTCAGGTTTGAGTGACAAGCACCTTGGCCCACTGATGAGATGTCTGTCATTAGCACCTCAGTATTTACTGTCATCTGATTTTTGTTTTGTTTTGTGTTTCTGTTTATCGTTATCAGACAATAAGCCTTATCTTAGGAAGCTCGCCTATTCCCTATGGATTCCAGTGATCTACACAGAGTAGGTGCTCACCAAAGGTGTTCAGTGACTGCAAGGAGCAGGACACTGGAGCCTGCACGATTTGAACTTAGGAAGGATTAACTGCAGAGGCCCACCCTGTCTCAATACCTTCTGGCTCATATACAAGGAAATGATATTTTGAAGGATGTGAAAACCCCTTTCTTCCCTGTAGGGAATCCTGAAACCATTGGGAAGTAGAAAACAAAACAGGGTCATCTGATAAAAATACAACTCAATTATCTCAGACTAGATGCATGATATAAATGCCCCATAGCTGCCCTTACCCAAACACAGGACTCAGACATTTAATGTGAAACCCTTTGCTTCTTCATATGGTTGCTTTACTGTGCGAGTCATAAATGGTTAGAAAGAGCCAGGCCGAGTGGTATCTGCCTATAATTCCATCACCCAGAGAGCTGAGGCAGGAGGATTTCCAGGAGTTCAAAACTACCTGAGGTTATATAAGTGAGTAACAGGTTAGCCATGGCTACATAGAGAGACCCGGACTTAGAAACACAGAAAACAGAACAAAACAGGAAGAGGGGAGGGAAGAGGAAGAGGAGAAGGAGTTGTCCCAGGAAATGGCTTAGGACTGGGAGAATTTCTGGCCAGCATGGCTCGGAATTACCTTTTGGTCAGCTGTTTCAGTGGGCCGGTGTGGGAAAAGTGGGGTGCCCGTCAGAGTCTTTATTATTTATTTTCTATTCTCTTCTTTTCTACCCTCCAGACTATTCCACAAGCCTTTGCTTATCTCTTCTCCAAGTTCTGAATCCAGGCAGGCATCTGCCAGATGAAGCCCAGAGTTCAAATGAACTCGACGTACCAGACACAAACACACACATTTCCTATTTGCAGCAAGCAGAGTCCGGGCAAGAGCAAAGACTGTTAACCCACAGACAGCCTCTGGGCATGTATCCCAGGACTTATTCCAAACCACTTGATGAGTCTGGACAGAGGGCTATGCCTTCATGCTACATGTGCGTGCGTGAACCAGGCAGGAGCACAAGGTGGTACGTACAACAGCAGACTGGCCCTGTGGGGCTGATGTACGGATCCATCTGGGGCCTCAGCGATCCTGGGTGTGTGGATTTATTCTTTGGAGTTAATGTACAGTCCCCCCTGAGTTTGCTCAGTCATAGCCAGAAGCCAGCAGCTGGAGTAGGGGACAGGGCTATTCACCAAGAAACAAGAGACCTGGATCCTTTATCCTGTTGTGTTAGGTGCTGTTCCTGGTACTGGGGAAGCAGCCCTCCTTCCTCCCTCTGTGGAACTCAATGTCCTGGCACGATCTCAGCATACTGTAAAGTGTGTGTGTGTGTGTGTGTGTGTGTTTAGATCACATATCTCAGACTGGTTTTGAACTGTATAATAATAGTCCAGGATGCCTTAGACTTCTAATCTTCTTGACTCTAAATCCTAAGTGCTGTGGTTTACAGTTTTGTAAATTCATTTTTTAAAAAAATATAACCTTTGTATCAGCTCGATATTGCCTTTATTTTGAATTACTAGGGAAGGATAGCTAGTCATTTCAGTATTAGGGTAGTGAAAGTGTCTTTGTTTATGATTTTGCTGTACTAGGGATTAAACCCAAGGCTTCGCACATACTTGACCACTGAGCTACTCTCCAAGTCCTGTTCATTTTTTTTTTTAATGTTGGATTTGGGTCTCACTTCGCTGCATTCAACTTGTGCTGCTTCTGTGTCACACTCCTGGGTAGCTAGGATTATAGTCTTGCACCAGTAAGCCCAGCCTGTGTAAGTGTTGCTGCTGCTGCTGCTGTTGTTGTTGTCTTGAGACAAAGTTTCCTTGTGTAGACCAGGTTGACCTCGAACTCACAGAGATCTGACCACCTTTGCCTCCCAAGCACTGTTATTAAAAGGTGTGGTCCATACAAGTTTTACCATGCCTCTGTAACTAGAGTCTTCTTGCCATGATCTCTCCCAGGTGTCCTTAAACTCCTAATCCTCTTGTTTCCTCCTTCCCGGAGCTGGGATTACAACCACCACCTAGTATACCTAAGGAGTGCTTTCAAATTTAAACATTTGTTACATTTTTTATGTGCAAATATTTTCTAAAAAAAGTTACTTGTAGTGTTATAATTAAATTTGTGAATCTGAACTATAACCCAGGACAACCGTGCCGTGTGTGTGTGTGTGTGTGTGTGTGTGTGTGTGTGTGTGTGTTGTGTGTGTGTACACTATGTGTGTTTGTGCGTGTTCGTGTGTATTTGTGTCCTTACAAGCATGTGTGTGCTCATTCATGTGTGTGTATGCATGTGTATGTTGTAAAGTTCTCATGCATGCTTGGTCTCATTGATTATTCATGGGTGGAAGGGTTATGGTTTTAAAATGAAAGATCTTCCTGTCTGGGTACCAGATGCTAGAAACATGGAGAGAGCAAGGATGATGGGTATGTATAGTCCTAAGAACAGGTGTGTGTATGTCTTGGGTTGATAAGTCTGTGAACTATATCGATCTTGAATATGCTAACCAGGGTTTTGGTTTTGCTGAGGAGGGTAATGCCCATTACAACTCTCTGTACTAATTCCAACATTTAAGAGGCAGAGGCAGGAGGATCACCATGAGTTTGCGGCCAACCTGAACTACCCAGTAAAGCCTTGTCCCAAAAACCAAACAACAGTTTCTTATCCAAAGAAGGAAAACTATGCTGTTCTCTTACTTACAAGGCTCAGTAGCCTTCTCCTTAACTTCCTTCCACTTCACAAGCACTTACCCAATGCCTCATGAAGGTTGATACTCAGGAGCTCAGGATCTACTTGGAGAAGATGATGAAAAAGCACATGGACAAATGAGTAATAAATGCTCGGTAAAAGGAAAACCAAGGGGTGTGACAGAGAGTGACAGAAGGCACGGAATGTACAATGCTGGAGGAGGGCCGTGATAGGCTTCCTGGAGAAGGTGACATTTGAGCAGTCATTGCTAGAGGAAGAGTCAAGAGGTCAGTGTCTGGAGCAAAAGGAAGCAAGGAGAGGAATGGTCCTGCTACAGAAACTGCTGAGGTCATTCAGCAAAGGAAAAAACACAGCATCGAGGCTGGAATGGCGGGAGGGCAAGTGTTATAAGCTGAGATCAGAGGCTAGGTGAAGGGCTGGGTAGAGTGGATGTAGAGACGCCAGAAGGAGTGGCATTTTGCTTGTATGTTTGATTTTTAAAAATCGAGTTTTAAGCAGGGTGAGTTGGGTAGGATAGCAGGTCTGTTCAGAGCCATGATTTAATACACCCTTAAAGGAGGAAGTAGATCTGCTGGTGGGGGATCTGTCTCCATTTGCCCTGATGACTTCATATCCACAGTAGCCCAGATTCCAAAGGTTAAAAAAAAAAAAAAATTTGTTCTGGTGTTGGTCTTGAACCCATGGCCTTTTGCACTCTAGGCAAGTGAGACTCCCCGTCCATCTCCAGCCTTGAGGATGAAATTCTTAAGTGAGTCCCTTTTAGAATTTCACCAGTGATCTCTAACACTAACCCTGCAGGTAAACATGGCAGCAAAAGAAAATCAGACCCAGGCTGGCAGTAAGCTACTGCTGCAAGTTTTCTTACAGGACATAATCAACAGTAAGACGAAAAAAAGTTGCCACATCTAAGGGGAAACTGATGGACAAGCCAGAGAGCAGCTTCACTCTGCATTCCCAGAGACTGGGCTGGATTTTTCCCAGTTGGGGAAGAATTTCTTTGGCATTCCGACAGTCAATGCCTCTTTCAGCTTCTATTAAGAAAGATGATGGATAAGATGTCTCAACGCCTTGAAGCACGTCATGTGCCAGCCCTTTCAAGCCACCCTTGGCCCTGCCCATGGTGATGGTGAGATTTTCTCGTTGGATGGGAGCCCTGCAGTCGAGGTTTCTCAGGGTGTGTTGCTGTCCTATAGGTTTAGTGACGTATGTGAGGCTCCTTTGGAATCCCAGCAGCTAAGCTGACCAGAACCACAGGAGGTCAGCTCAGGACGCTGGAGCAGCCGAGAATCCAAAGAAGACCTCCCTTGTTGTCTGATAGTGTGTTCTTGTTTCTGGAGCGTGGCTCGGCATGGCAGAGAGACGGGTGTGGGGTTCTGCCGCTGGTGGTGGAAGGCGTATCGAGTTTGGGCTGAAGCGAGTTGATCTTCAGCACCCAAGCGGCCCCGTTTCCTCAGCTCCAGATGGATCTGCTTCTGGCATCACACAGCCTTGTTTAAGTGTTCGAATTAGCAGCAGGAAGGGGTTCCTATTGAAGCATCATCTCTTGTCAGAAAGCCAAGAGTGGCTCAGAATGAAAACAGAATTCTTCCCAAAGAGGCTAAATCACTTGTACTAATTAGTCGCAGTGGTGGCGGGTGCGTAGGGTGGTGCTAGTGGGCAAATCTGTGCCTGTGCTCTTCTAAATAAGGACAACTTGGGGCTTTGTTCGCAAGCAGAGGCAAACGACGGCTAGCCTTGGGCCCCTGAGACCCCGTGTTGGGCCCCCATTCATCTGAGTCTCGCAGAGACGGTGAGACGTTTCTGGTCGAGTCCAGACATTCAGAACGAACACATTTAGAATACTTTCAACGGTTACTGTCATTGTAGACAATGCGGTGTCTAGGTCTGGGCACTGCAGCCCTTCTCATGAGGTAGTGGGAGTCTGATCCTTTGATCTTCCACCCGCCATGAACCACTAGTATGTTACACCACATAGTCTGTGCCAGCTGAAGGATAACACCAAACGTGTTGTGTATTTTGTCCTTCCCAGTTTCTGACTATTCACACTCAAGAATGTAAGCCTTGTCCCCTTGGCTTTTTGAGATAGAGTCTCATGTAATCCAATCCAGCCTTGAACTTGCCATGTGGCCTTGTGTCCAAGGGGGGCTGGGGGAAGCATAGAAATGACCAAAAGAGTGCAAAAAAGAAGAGGCTTTCTCAAGTCACCAGAAGAGTTGATTCTGGTGTGCACATCTTCCTGACTACTGGTCTCGTGCTCTGACCACAGCCCTCCACCACTAGACCACACTTCCCTAAATAAATAACTACTTCTGCACGCTGGGGACAGGGCATGTGCGGCAGCACTTACGTAGGTGGTGCGGACGGCAGCCTTTCACTTAATGTTGCAATAGCACAGGCTAAACAATGCACACCCAGCTTCAGAAAGTTACCGAACTGTCTTGACGCTGGTCAGGTTTCTCTGCCGTCCCCACCACACCACACAGCAAAATCAGAAGAGCCTGCATGGGGTCTGCTGAGAGAAATGGCCCCTTCCTTCCTCCTTTTCTCTCCTTCTCTTTCTCCCTTCCTTTCATTTCTTCCTTTAGCTCAAGATAACCCCACATTCCCTGTGTAGCCAAGGATGACTTGGAACTTCGGATCCTCCTGCATCCACACCTAGTACAGGCATTACAGGCATGAGCTGTACTCTGCTTTGATCATTAGGAAAAATATAAATGTATTAAAATACCTCCCCCCACAAATCTATACAGTGATCTGCCTGGCTCCTCAGCTCCTGTTTTTGACTTGGCTGTTTCTTGTCATTTTGTTTTTGTAAGTCAAGGCCAGTCTCACTTTGTAACCAAGGCTGGCCTGGAACTCCCTGGGTAGGCCAGATCCAAAGCCATCCCCCTTCCTCAGCTGGCTGAGCACTGGGGCTACAGGCCAGAGCTAATATACCCACCTTGAATTTATTTTATATTTGGGTTAAAGCCAGACTAGAGATTCTGTGGCCTTTTGGCTCTTGATTTCCAATGAGAGGAACTCAGCACACAGATAAGGATTCATTGTCAATGTTGGGGTGCTTCTGTTCAAGCTTGCCCAGGGCACAGAATCCCTGCCCTACCGGGAGACAGCACCAGGCAATGTGTAGCTCAAACACCTGCCTCAAAGTTGCTCTGACCTTTGCAAATGACAAAGATAATTTCTCATGCTGGGGACGATTTGTCTCTATTACCAGGCTACATCAAGTACGCTTCATTTTTTATTTTAAAAAAAGTTTATTTTTAATTGACAGCTCATTGTATAGATTTGTGTGTGGGGTATTTTAATACATTTATATTTTTCGTAATGATCAAAGCAGAGTTGATTAGTGTCCCTACCATCTCCAATGTTTATAATTTCTTTGTGGATAGAGGGATCGAAAATCCTTTCTTCTGTTTATGGATATTTTGAAATATATGTAATTAGCCAGGTTTAGCAGCATGTGTCTGAAATCCTAGCACTTGTGGGGAGGTCAGGGGGGGTCAAGATTATCCTCAGCTATGTACGTAGTGAATGTTGGCCAGCTTTGAGGCCCTGTTTTAAAATATGAAAATCTGTGTGCTTATGCGTGTTTGTGCTTCTGCATGTGTGGGTGTACATGTGCATGTGTACACATGCATGTGTGAGTGCATGCGTGTGAGCATGCATGTATGCATGTATGTGTGTGTGTGTGTGTGTGTGTGTGTGTGTGTGTGTGTATGGTCTATTAATACAAGACCACAACCTATCCTTCCTGCCTAACTGTATCTTTCTACTTGCCCACCATCTTTCTGGCTCCTGGTAATCCGGTTTCTACTCTCTTCTTCCAAGAGTTCCACACTGATCTTTCAAATGTAAGTGAGATCACATGCTATGTATTTTTTTGGTGTCTGACTTATTTTACCTAGCATGATGTCCTTTAGGTTCCGCCATACTATTGCAAATAACAGATTTTTTAAAAGACTGAAAATACTATTTTGCTGTCTGTGTACACCATATTTTAAAAATCGATTTGTGTGTTGATGGATGCGGGTGTTTCTAGCTACTGTGATGAACACTGCTGTAAATACCTGTGCCAACACACTTGGCACAATTTCTTCTTCCTGCTTGCTATCAGGTTTTGTAGTGGTGGGATCAAGCTGAGGGCCTTGTGCACATCAGGAGTCACTGTGCCACTGAGCCATACCCCCGGTCTGCCTGTTTTTAAGGTGTGACGTTCATACTAATGAATGGGGGCCATGAACAAGTTGAGATGTAAGAGTGTCTTATAGGTCGGGGAGGAGACAGGAGGATCTGATTAGATGGCTTGGATCCCATATGATGATCTGACCTTTGCAGTCCTGGTCTTACCTGAAGGGGAGATGTTTTAGGCCCCACTCTGCATTGCAGTCACTTCCTCTGAATTCTGTCTCGAAATCCTCACTGTGCCCCTGGCTATTCCATTCTTAGATCTGTCAAGCCACTTAATATTCTATTGACTTACTTATCTATCTTTCCCAGAGGCTGGCTCCATGTGAAGGTAAGGATAGGTACACCCCATTCGCTACAGGAAGTGCCAGCCTCTACCCTAGTCCTAGTCCTTCTATAGTTCTTTGCTAGGCAAACACAAGAAGGTACAAGACAATGGTCTGTCCTTTTAAAATTGTATTGTTATATATGTGTGTGTGTGTGTGTGTGTGTTTTGTCTGCATATATGTATGTGCAATGTATGTGTGCCTGATGCCCAGGGATGCCAGATGAGGGCATTGGAGTCCCTGGAACTGGACTCACAGGCTGTGGGGTAGCCATGTGGCCAAGGGACTTGAACCTGGGTCCTCTGGAAAAGCAGCCAGTGCTCTAACCACTAAGTCATCTCTCCAGTCTCTGGCTTGTCCTTTTCAGAGGACAGATGTATTAGATGTCCAACTCTCTGGCCATAATGATGCCAAGAAGGAAAAAAAGACAAGCTATTTGGAGGAGAAGGCTCACCCAAAGACCTTTTTTTTTTTTTTCGTTTTTAATTGCCAAAGTAAGTGATGTACGAGATAAATCCTGGATATAAAATCTTGACACATCTTTGAGGTGTTGGCCAGAGCTGCTTCAAACCTGAAAAGGAAATAAAATCAAATCACTGTGGTTTTTCTCCAAGAGCCCCTGAGATGTGGTTATGAGTGGAAGGCAAGGCCAGACAGAACCAGGAATTCAAAGGTTGACCTACTTTGTCGAAACTAATAAGAGGGAAGAGGTCTGCATAATCTTTCTGTCTCTTCCTTTCATAGTAAAGAACAGTGAAAGCACATGACAGACTAGAATTCACAGAGAACTGAAGGCCAATGAAATCGCTTCAGGATTGACCGGCTATACGAAGCCTGTGTTTCTACATCATGTTGTCCTCTTTCCCTTCCCCCTCTTTCGAGTGAGAAAAAAAAGCGCCTAAATTCCCACCAACATAAACTAATGACATACAATGATGAAATTCTGTTTTCACCTCTGCCTGTGACAGGGAATGCAAAAATAGCAAGTGGCCTATTTCCACGAATCCCCGCCTCCCTGCCCTCCCCGCTCCTGCTGGGTTTGGATCTCTAAGAATGGAGGCTAGCGCATAGGCAGGAGCCAGCCGGGATCGGCCCCCCAACCCGAGGGTGATGTCAGTCGGCGGAGCGGCCGCAGCCTGGCCAGGGAGGCCACGGCTCTTGGGGAGCAGGGAGGGCGGGTGGCCTGGATGGGCGGACCGTGAGCCCGGCCGCGCGGCGTCGCCTGGAGACGGCCCTGGCGGCGCTGTGTTGCTGTAAACAGCCGCTTCGCTGTTACTATCTATAGCAAAATCGCCTAGCTCCCGGGTGCGGCGGCCCAGGGCAGGTTTGTGGTTCTGCACCTCTTGGGCCCCTGAAGATCCATCCGCTGCCCCAATCCTCTCTAGTCCGTCTCGGAATGCCCACCAGTTAGTTTGACCCTTGGGATCCACAGAATGGAGAAGAGGGGACACATGAGTTCTGCGAGGATCTGCGGTTTCCTTTCCCAGAGGTGACCAGCGCTCTGGGGCCGAGCCCAGTCAGTCTAACCCGGCTTGTCCTCTGCTGAAGGACAGGAGGCTGAGGGCAAGTAGGGGTGTGTTTGTTCTACACCGAAGCACCCGGCATCTCCAAAGTTCCATCTTCCAAGACTCAAAGCTGTGCTCAAAGCAGACGCCAACATCTCTGCACAGCTGGGAACCGTGCTTCCAGTCCGTCCTCCCCTCCTCCCCCATCCCCCCCTCCCCAAGTCCGAACTGGAAAATCACCCGCTGCGGGTTCCTTGTAAGCGCAGTTTCCAGGCTGCACGGATTCAGGTCCCCACCTCCCCTGTGCACCGAATTGCCTTCTTCCCGGGAGCTCACCTCACTTGTAATTCTGAGCAGACCCCTGCCTTCACTCGCCCTCTGGCCTCCGCTCAAAACTGAGCAAACGACCCCTTCAGGCATCCTTGCAGGGTGGTTTTGCACAATGTTTATCCGTCAGTGTCTCCCGGGACAGTCACCCTGATTGTTCTAAGTGGCCAAGGGTCGGGGAGTGGGTGCTGTCGTCCTTTAAAACACGAATGTATGAATGAACTCAGTATTGTAGGTAAAGCGGGTTATTGAATACTTACTTAGAATCCTTCACTTACTGCTTCCAACCTCAGGCCTAATGTTGCACTGATTTGGGACGGAGAGAGGTCTGATGTGGGCTAGCTTTCCTTTGGGAACAGAGACTTGGAGCCTTTAGGGCTGCGTGCCTGCTTCTCCTAATACCAGAGACTTTTTTAAAAAGCTCCAGATTGCTGGACAATGGAAAGGAGATGACCCCCAGTCTCATCCCCTGACCCTGGGAACAGAGTACACATTGAATCAGGTGCGAATGTTCGCTCGCCTTCTCTGCCTTTCCCGCCTCCCCTCCCCCGGCCGCGGCCCCCGCTCCCCCCTTGCGCTGCACCCTCAGAGTTGGCTGCAGCCGGCGAGCTGTTCCCGTCAATCCCTCCCTCCTTTACACAGGATGTCCATATTAGGACATCTGCGTCAGCAGGTTTCCACGGCCGGTCCCTGTTGTCCTGGGGGGAACCATCCCCGAAATCCTACATGCGGAGGGTCCAGGAGACCTTCTAAGATCCCAATTGTGAACACTCATAGGTGAAAGTTACAGACTGAGACGGGGGTTGAGAGCCTGGGGCGTAGAGTTGATGACAGGGAGCCCGCAGAGGGCATTCGGGAGCGCTTTCCCCCCTCCAGTTTCTCTGTTCCGCTCATGACGTAGTAAGCCATTCAAGCGCTTCTATAAAGCGGCCAGCTGAGGCGCCTACTACTCCAACCGCGATTGCAGCTAGCAACTGAGAAGACTGGATAGAGCCGGCGGAGCCGCGAACGAGCAGTGACCGCGCTCCCACCCAGCTCTGCTCTGCAGCTCCCACCAGTGTCTACCCCTGGACCCCTCGCCGAGCTTTGCCCAAACCACGACCATGATGTTCTCGGGTTTCAACGCGGACTACGAGGCGTCATCCTCCCGCTGCAGTAGCGCCTCCCCGGCCGGGGACAGCCTTTCCTACTACCATTCCCCAGCCGACTCCTTCTCCAGCATGGGCTCCCCTGTCAACACACAGGTGAGTTTGGCTTTGTGCAGTCGCCAGGTCCGCGCTGGGGGTCGCCGAGGAGGGCACATTGGGGTGTGACTGTCAGGGAAGAGTAGGGGTCTTCCTTGTTTGCTCCGGAGGGAGACTGGCGCGGTCAGAGCAGCCCTAGCCTGGGAACCCAGGACTTGTCTGAGCGCGTGCACACTTGTCATACTAAGACTTAGTGACCCCCCTCCCGCGCGGCAGGTTTACTCTGAGTGTCCTGCGCTCTTCTCTCGGTGACTTGTTTCTGAGATCAGCCGGGGCCAACAAGTCTCTAGCAAAGACTCGCTAACTAGAGCCTGGGAGGCGGCAAACGGCGGCAATCCCCCCTCCCGGGGCAGCCTGGAGCAGGGAGAAGGGAGGAGGGAGGAGGGTGCTGCGAGCCGGTGTGTAAGGCAGTTTCATTGATAAAAAGCGAGTTCATTCTGGAGACTCCGGAGCAGCGCCTGCGTCAGCGCAGACGTCAGGGATATTTATAACAAACCCCCTTTCGAGCGAGTGATGCTGAAGGGATAACGGGAACGCAGCAGTAGGATGGAGGAGAAAGGCTGAGCTGCGGAATTCAGGGGAGGATAGAGGATATTGGGAGACCTTTTTATCTCGGATGAAGTGCATACAGGAAGACACAAGCAGTCTCTGACCAGAATGCTTCTCTCTCCCTGCTTCATGCGACACTAGGGCCACTTGCTCCACCTGTGTCTGGAACCTCCTCGCTCACCTCCGCTTTCCTCTTTTTGTTTTGTTTCAGGACTTTTGCGCAGATCTGTCCGTCTCTAGTGCCAACTTTATCCCCACGGTGACAGCCATCTCCACCAGCCCAGACCTGCAGTGGCTGGTGCAGCCCACTCTGGTCTCCTCCGTGGCCCCATCGCAGACCAGAGCGCCCCATCCTTACGGACTCCCCACCCCGTCGACCGGGGCTTACGCCAGAGCGGGAGTGGTGAAGACCATGTCAGGCGGCAGAGCGCAGAGCATCGGCAGAAGGGGCAAAGTAGAGCAGGTGAGTAGCGATTCTGGACCTGCGCGGGGAGTTGGGGGGGGCGGGGGGGACGGACGCACAGGCGACACGGCAGAGTGGGTGAAACCCTACGCTACTGACTGCACTTCCTGACCAGGGACCGTGGCTGCAGCCCTTTCCCACCCTCGTCAGACACTGACAGTTGGCCCCAAGAAATACTCTAGTTTCCCTGACAGCTTCCAACCACATTCTCTAGCTTGGGAGCTTCTTTGTTCCCCTCCTAAAGATCTCACTTTAAATGCAAATCACACTCAGCCTGCCAACTGCAGGTTAGAAAAACTGCTTCACCGTGAGAGGTGCGGGTGCTGTAGGAGCCAGTTTCACTGGGGTGACTGAACAGAGGTGACACTAGACCACCTTATTGAATGTTGGTCCTTTTCTTATAGCTATCTCCTGAAGAGGAAGAGAAACGGAGAATCCGAAGGGAAAGGAATAAGATGGCTGCAGCCAAGTGCCGGAATCGGAGGAGGGAGCTGACAGATACGCTCCAAGCGGTAGGTTGAACCAGCTGCTGCTCCTGAAACTTTATTAAAGTTGGAGGTTGGGACTATGGGGTCAGGGTCCTTGAGGAAACCTGTGTCTTATGCTTTCTTACATCTCTGTGCAGGAGACAGATCAACTTGAAGACGAGAAGTCTGCGTTGCAGACCGAGATTGCCAATCTACTGAAAGAGAAGGAAAAACTGGAGTTTATTTTGGCAGCCCACCGACCTGCCTGCAAGATCCCCAATGACCTGGGCTTCCCAGAGGAGATGTCTGTGACCTCCCTGGACTTGACTGGGGGTCTGCCTGAGGCTACCACCCCAGAGTCTGAGGAGGCCTTCACCCTGCCTCTTCTCAATGACCCTGAGCCCAAGCCATCCTTGGAGCCGGTCAAGAACATTAGCAACATGGAGCTGAAGGCTGAACCCTTTGATGACTTCTTGTTTCCGGCATCATCTAGGCCCAGTGGCTCGGAGACTGCCCGCTCTGTGCCAGATGTGGACCTGTCTGGTTCCTTCTATGCAGCAGACTGGGAGCCTCTGCACAGCAGTTCCCTGGGGATGGGGCCCATGGTCACAGAGCTGGAGCCCCTGTGCACTCCCGTTGTCACCTGCACTCCCAGCTGCACTACCTATACGTCTTCCTTTGTCTTCACCTACCCCGAGGCTGACTCCTTCCCTAGCTGCGCAGCTGCCCACCGAAAGGGCAGCAGCAGCAACGAGCCCTCCTCTGACTCACTGAGCTCGCCCACACTGCTAGCCCTGTGAGCAGTCAGAGAAGGCAGGGCAGCCGGCACTGACTGAGCTGGTGCATTACAGAGAGGAGAAACACGTCTTCCCTCGAGGGGTTCCCGTAGACCTAGGGAGGACCTTATCTGTGCGTGAAACACACCAGGCTGTGGACCTCAAGGACTTGAAAGCATCCACATCTGGACTCCAGTCCTCACCTCTTCCGGAGATGTAGCAAAAAAACAAAAAAACAAAACAAAAAAAAAAAAACAAAACAAAAAATCAAAAGCAACCGCATGGAGTGTATTGTTTGTAGTGACACCTGAGAGCTGGTAGTTAGTAGCATGTGAGCCAGGCCTGGGTCTGTGTCTCTTTTCTCTTTCTCCTTAGTCTTCTCATAGCATTAACTAATCTGTTGGGTTCATTATTGGAATTAACCTGGTGCTGGATATTTTTCGGATTGTATCTAGTGCAGCTGATTTTAACAATACCTACTGTGTTCCTGGCAATAGTGTGTTCCAATTTAGAAATGACCAATATTAAACTAAGAAAAGATAGAACTTTATTTTCCGGTAGATAGAAATAAATCGCTATATCCACGTACTGTAGCTCTTCAGCGTCCATGTTCATTGTCATGTAACTGATCATGCATTGTTGAGGTGGTCTGAATGTTCTGACATTAACAGTTTTCCATGAAAACGTTTTATTGTGTTTTCAATTTATTTATTAAGATGGATTCTCAGATATTTATATTTTTATTTTATTTTTTTCTATCCTGAGGTCTTTCGACATGTGGAAAGTGAATTTGAATGAAAAAATTTTAAGCATTGTTTGCTTATTGTTCCAAGACATTGTCAATAAAAGCATTTAAGTTGAATGCGACCACCTCGTTGCTCTTTTATTCTGAGAGTTTTGGAAGTTTCGGGAAGGCCTTGGAGAGAGACCAGTTTGTCAAGATGGGTGGGTCCTGGAGGGGACACGCCCTCTGTTCCCTTATCACTCAGAGGAAACGCTAGTTCAGGGTATTTTACAGATATGTGTGTTCATATTGCATTGCTAAGATTTTCTACCTGCCTGCCCTGGGGGCTGAGAGTTGCCTGTAACAGCTTGTGCAAGGCTGACGTGCCTTCCTGCTTCTCTGGAGGGAGCATCCTTAAATGTATTTGCCTATCTTCGCCTTAGTGATTTTCCTGGGAAAGGGATCCTTTGAACAGAGCCTAGCTCTATGCAAACTTTTCTCCTTTATTATTATTATTATTATTATTATTATTATTATTATTATTATTGTTATTATTATTATTATTATTTTGGTATTGTTGGAGATAGGATCTTGCTAGGTGGTCCAGGGTAGCCTCCCAACTCCCAGCAGTCCTCTTGCCTCAACCCTGACAGTGGTGGTTATTACAGACAACCAGCAAGTTTAGCATCTTATTCCCATGAAATCAAGGGAAGAGTTACTTTTATCTTAAAAGTGAGTGAACTGAAGAATAGTTGAAATAAGCCACCTTCCTTCCACACTGCAAACCCAATTGCCGCTTCCCCCTCCTGTCCATTAGGCTGAACTGCCTCTTTAAAAAATAATTAAAATATATATTTATTTATGTGGGGAGGGCATTCATGTACTACGGCACTTGAGGTCATGGGACAACTTCCAGAAGCATCTCAAGAAGAACAGGATCTTTGTCTGGGAATTAAACTTAGGTCACCAGGCACCTTTACCCACCAAACCAATCTTGCCAGCCCCCTTCCCTCCCTAAACATATATTTACTTTTATTTTCTGTGTAAGGGTTTTTGCTGGCATGTATGTCTGTGCACCGTGTGCATATACAGTGTCCACAGAGACCAAAAGAGGGTAAGGGGTCCCATGGAACTGGAGTTCAGAGACAATGGCAGCTACCCAAGCAAGTGCTAGGAACTGAAATCTGGGTTCTCCGCAAGACTAACAACTGCCTTTAAGATCATCATCCCAGCCCTCATCATACTTGACCTTAAAAGTTTTCCCTTGGTTAAAAAAAGCAAAACAAAATGAATTTTCAATTGTTTGCTTAAGATAGGTCTAACATAGTCTAGTCCAACCTCAAACTTGCTATGTAGCTGAGGCTGGCCTTGAACTCTTGATCTTTCTGTTTATATCTCCCAAGTGCTGGCTTTACAGGTATGTCCTATCATACCTGGCTTCGGTTCCTTACCCTAACATATGTTCATTTAGTCAACCCTTTTTAATCTCCATAGAGAGCAGGCTATCGTCCTAGGCCACCATGAGAGTCAAATTCCAGCTTCTGAAGTTCCTTTAACACTGGGTGTGATTCACAGTACAGAAGGGGAAAAGGAACCGACAGATTCAAAGATCTTGAGCAGCCTAAATAATGACTGACCAACCAGTCTGTAAATAAGAAGTTACATAATAGCCCAGTAGGGAAGGGTCAGAAGACTCCAGATAAGCTTAGCTTAGAAAGTTTATCATCTCAAAGAAGAAAACGACCTTTGTCTGGGACACCTCAGGTAATTAATGCTGCTGCATGTGTGCAAACCAAAAGGAAAGGAGACTGATCCCCTACCCTTGCTCTCTGGTACCTAAAAACCAGAGACTGTTTCTACCCGTGCTGGGTCGAAGGGGAGCCTTCATGTCATTAGTGGTAATGAAAATCACTTTGTGGTCATGGTGGCCCTCATTCTCTGTCGAGTTACGCTTCAACTTCAAATGACAGTTCCATTACACTTGGGCTGTTAACCTATGATCTACCTGCTCCAACCATAACGATTGACACTTCAGAGCAACTCACTCAAGTCTTTCTAGAACATTCTTTACATCACGCTCCACTTGCATACTGCTTTTGCCAGTCCTGAGTTATGCCGGGCCTTGTCGGTATACCAATAATCCTAGAGCTGAGGAGAGAGTTCCAGGCTACACTGTGAACTCTTATATAATCTAAATGAAAAAAAAAATAAAGGTTTAGGCTTAGCTTCATTATCTGCTGTTTAAAGGGTAAGTAGCCTTTAAATATGGTGTCTAACTTTAGAATTGATGGAACATTTTAAGGACCCAATGAGCTCCTTTAAATGTGAGGTGATAACAACCTGAGAGGAATTTCCCAGATTGGAAAGAGAAGCAGGAAAAGCAGCTTGCCCCCAGGGCCTCACGAATGGCTCTGGCAACTGCAAACTCACCACAGGAGAAGAACATCCCCCTTTCTTTGACAGGTCTGTCACAAAGCCTTCTTCCAGGTCACCACAGCCTGGACTACATTCCATCCACAGGCAAACACTGAAACTCTAGGAAGACAGAATCTCTGAAAGGTTTCCCCGAGTTCATGGGATCCCCTGTAGGACTGACACCTTCTATGCTCCCTGCTAGCTACTTCCATGGTCTAGACAAAAGAAAGGGGTATCTTCCCTGTCTGGGAAAAGGACTCCTTCCAAATCCCCCTCACCAGAGACTCTGGATTTAGAAGCTCCTGAGGATGTCTGAGACTAAGAATGTCACCTTTCTTTTGGGGACACTTCCATCCCTTCTCAGAAGATGAAGCCTCAAACTAGTTTCAGTGGAACAACTACCTGCCTGTCTTCAGTGCCACAAACATTGATACAAGTCCTGAATATGCAACACAAAGGGCTAAAGACCAGGGGCCATTTCCCTTTGGGGACCATGTCAAGCCTGAGCCACCAATGGACTCTAAGACCTAGTTCAGAGGTATACTACAAGACGAAGGAACATTTGGCTCAGTGGGCGAATGAATAAATCCTACACTCTTTTTACAACCAGAAAGTAGTCTTTGCATGTTCTGTAGCTTCTGTTCCAGGCCCCCTTAGGATGTTAGGCAATAGTAATGTTACATCTTTTACATCTGGCTGCAGACACACAGGCCACATCTGTCCTTCATTCCTGGAATTCCTTCATCGCCTCCCCTGGAATCCTTGTGCCATTTCAGCAAAGTGAATGACTGTGCAATGATTGAAATTAATTTTAGATAATGGAAGAAAAAATACTCACCTTTGTAGAATAGAGGATAACCAGCCCCCTAACACCTTTGCACAGGCCTAGAGCTCGTGCAATCATCAGAACTAAAGAGTACTTTTGGCTCTAATTACAGTTACTTTGTATCAACAGCGATTCCCAAGTAAACCAATCATGCTTTGTTTAATTAAGGGACAACAAAAACTCTAAGATGGTTACCCTAAGCAAATGATCCCAAGTTTCAATACATCTGAAGTAAAAGAAGAAACAGAAGCAAAAGCAGCCTTTCAACTGTGTACAAGTTTCCTCTGAAACAGTTCGACAGAGGGCAAGGGATAGAGTGACATTTGAATGCCAAAAGGTGCTGGAGCTTTAAATGGTGCTGGCTTTGCTGTTAACATCAAGGAGTTGACCCCTCGAGGAGTCTCCGTATCCCCTCGAGTCTCCATACCCTATAATCACACAGTGCAAGGGACTCCCTTCCACTCTGCACACGTCTAGTGCTCATTCCTTGAAGAGGGTGTTTGTTTGTTTGTTTGTTTGTTTGTTTGTTGCCACTGAGCCTCTACCTGAGTCTCTTTGTCCAAACTGGCAAAGACATTCAAGGCTCAGCTCAAGGCAAGTCTCCTAGACACCCTCCCTGGCCACTCTATCTAGGGTGTCTTCTGTGTACACTCCTGCATGACTTTCTCATGATTGAATTCATAGCATTTCTCCTGTAGCTGTAACATTCGATGTTGGTTTCATTTTACTTAAAATAATAAATGTCTCCTCCCATGAGAACAATGACCTTTTGTTACTTGATCACAACCGTCTCTCAGGGTTGTTGATTGAATGTAAATAGATGAATGAATGCAGATGACAATTATGAAAATATCATAAGAGAGCTGCACCTTTGGAGGGAAGATTAACCTCATAGACTTCTTCGAGGGTAGAAGACCATGGCCATTTATTAAATACCAATTCCAGGCAGGACAGATAGCTCAGCTGCTAACACCAGTGGCTCTTCCAGAGGACCCAGATTCAGTTCCTGGCATCCACAATGAGTGGCTTATAACTGCCTACCACTCCTGCTATGAGGGAGTAGGGATCGAATATACCTGGCTTTGGTGGGCCGCACCACTGACTCATGCACACATGTTCATGTAAGTGAAGAGTTAAATAAATAAAATGTAAGGAACACAAATAGCCAGCTATCCAAGTGTCTCAGTAGATAAGAGAGCCAGGTGACCGGAGGCCATCTCTGGAGACCATGTGAAGGTGGAAGGAAAGAACTGATGTCACAACATATTCTCTGGCCCCCAACATTTGTGCACCCAGACCTGTTTTATAAAAAAAAAAAATCATGTTGCCCTAAGAATGGTGATTCACACTCCAACACTGGGGAGGCCAAAGCAAGAACATTGTCATGAATTTGAGGTTAGCGTAGACTATAGAGTGAATTCCAGGCCAGCCTGAACCTACAGAATAAGACTCTGTTTTGTTTGTTTGTATGCTTTTAAACGAAAGAAAAAGGAATTGGAATGTTTTCACTTTGGTACGAGATGTTCAGAGTCTAACGCAAGTCTGATGAGTTCCTTCAGTGTGCCGGAGGACGCAATCTGTAATTGAGCCTGTGTTAGAATAGAAGAGTAAGGGTTGCCTGTTCTGTTATCAAGATCACTATCGTTAGTCAAGAGAAGGTGCAGACCGCCGTGGCTAAGATGCACTGGATGCTGGCGAATCACTTTGGTCTCTGGAAGGGGCCAGTTGGGTCATGTCCCTTGTCTTTTCATGCAGGAAAAAGCAACAGAAATCTAAACAGGTTTGGTTGCGATCCATCCCACAGTTCCACAGACCCACTCATGGACTAAGCTAATTGCATTTCCTTTGTCCAGAAAGCATTGTCCTGTTACTCAGAGTAGAAAGGGTTCTGGCTATTGTCCCAAGGAGGCTGCCGGTTCTGGTCATCAGCTTTACCTCTAATCCCTTTCTTACTTTCAGCCCTGGTGCTTGGGTTTGGTTAAAGCAGGTGATTAGAAGTCTGGGGACCCACAGGTGTCTAATTGTCAGTTACGTTAGAAACTCATTGTTCTAGAAAAGGCCCAGAGGCTCAGGAAGCCAAGGTATAGGGCTTGCTAGCCTGTGTGAGGCCTGGGGTTGGCTCCCTGGCCCTGCAAAATGAATAAACATTAGCCGTAAGCCTGTGTGGAAAGGACCCAGTTTAAAAGGTTTGGGACAAAAAGCACCTTTATCCTGACTGTAGGCGGCCCAGGGTCCAGCTGCTATGTTTATTTAGGGGAGAAACTTACTGGGTTAACTGATCATAGGACTGTCATGACAGGTAAATTTATCGAGACAACGTGATAATGGAGTCTGGATCCAGTATTGCAAAGTGTTCCAGAATGTAGACTTGGTTCTGAATTCCTGGCTTCTTGACCTTAGGCAAATCAAGCAGTCTGCACTCAGCTTCCTCAATGGTAAAAGGGAGATGGTAATTGTGTCTGCCTATTGAGACTGTTAGGAGCATTCAGCAAAGCAAATCAGCATGCAGAGAGGGCGTATCACAGCTCCTGGGTGTGAAAAATGCAGTAGAAGAGCCGGTTGTTATTACAACTTTGGGAGATCGTCGTCAGTCAGAGAAACACAGAGGGACCGCATTATGTAGACTAACAGGGTTCTGGGTACCTACTGTGTAATCACGCTTTGGATTCAGAAGTGAGCAAAATATTGCTGTATTTCCAGAGTTTGGAAATCAATAAAGGCAAAAGACACATAAACACATACACTATAATACACGGTGATACCAGAAGTAGGCTTGAGGGATGAAAGGGAAAGGGAATCCTCATTAGAGGGGGGGTCTCTAAGTGACCCCTGAGTTGGACTTTGGAGGTGGAAGTTCAAGGCATTGAAACCACTTTAAAGGCACAGACTCATAAAACAACCAATTTGAATTTGCCAGGCGAAGTCTATGAAATGCTCGCTCGGGTAGAGGTGAGTGGAGGGGAGGGTGGGGATCTAACAGTCACATCAATATTGTAGCATCACAAGCAAAGGGGGTTAAAGGTAGGTCAAGAAGAGATAACCGTGGCCAGATTGCTCCGAGCCTGGTATTTAATTAGATCAGTCTGTTCGAAGACTTAGTTATGGCAGTGGTGGCGGGGATGGAGAGGAACAAGTGATGATCAGGAGGAAGGACTGCCCAGGCTTGGTGATGGGGGAGAGGTGGGTTGTGAGGGAGAGGGAGGAATCTATGCTCACAGCTAGGTTTTTACCAAGCTTGATACACAGGGAGGCTTATGGCTCCCCAGGGACTCTGAGTCCATAGAAAGAAGCCTGGGTTTAGGGGATGTGGGTTGTGTATGGAGCATGTTAGCTTGCAATGCCTATAGGATCCATCTAGCGGGAGAGGGAGGGTAGTCCCAGCAACTCAGTAGAAAATGGAAAGAGTTAATAGGATTTATTCAGAGCCCAAGGTTGGCACAGAACCTGTGGCCCTGGGGTTAGGTTTCACAACCTGTTCTGTGCCAGGTTTTGCTTTATACTTTACAGAATGTTCTGGGTCAGGGATTGCACTGCTAATCAGTGTCCCTCTAACAACCCACAGCTGATAGGCACACAATCATCACGTTGTCAAATGGCTGCCTCGTTTGGTCCTCTCAACGCCAACAGTCCACTGAGGCAGATATTAGGGTCTTCATTCACAGGAGCAGAGCACGATCTGGGAAACAGTAAGTCCATTGGTCAAGGGCCCACAACTGTTAAGTAGCAGACTTATGAGATTTGAACATACGCTTTGTGACTCTAAAGCCCAAATTGCTTAATCACATTACCAGATCATTAGAATTTGACTCTAGTTATATGATCTACTCCTCTGAGAAAATTTTTATGCCCATTAGGGGTGGTGGGATTAAAATATCTCTAAGCTGGGGCTGGAGAGACAGCTCAGCAAGTAAGTGCTTGCCAAAGCCGGACAACCCGTGTTTGATCCCAAAGACCCACACAATAGAAAGAAAAAAGTAACTACAGAATGTTCTCTGACTGCCACATACATTCAATGTAAATAAATAAACAAAGAAGCAAACACATGCACTCTTGGGGCTGAGGAAGATAGAGCTCTGGATTTTCCATTTATTTCTGTATGTGTGTGTGCACACACACTTGTGCCATGGTGGTATGGAGGTCAGAAGATGACTTTTGGGAGTCAGTCCTCTCTTTCCATTTCTACATGGCTTCCAGGATCAAACTCAAGTCATCAGGCTTGCTCTGTGAGAGGTTTAACAGGTGAACTCTCATCATCACCACCACCACCACCACTACCACCACCATCATCATCATCACCATCACCACCACCACCATAACCACCACCACCACCACCACCATCTTTTTTTAAAAGATGTGTCATTAATGTATTTTATGTATATGAGTACTTTGTGTGCATGTACATCTGCACACAAGAAGGTGGCATCAAGACAGGTCTGAGCTGCCATGTGGATGCTGGGACTTGAACTCAGGACCTTCAGAAGAGCAGAGAGTGCTCTTAACCATTAAGCCATTTCTCCAGCCCCCACAACCCTTGCCCCCAGCTGAGCTATCTTGCTGGCCCCTTTAAACCAATTGTGTTTGTTTGTTGATAAAGGATCTTATCATTTAGTCTTGGTTGGTCTGGAAATTGGGAGTAAACCAGACTGGCTTTGAACTATAGAGATCCTACTGCCTCTGCCTCCTGAGTGCTACCCACACCCCCCCAACCTCCAAACAGATCTGACATGAAGTAGTTAGTTATGGCGCTCTATATGTGTAACCCCCAAATTGAGGAGTGGATAAAGGAGGTTCACCTCTGAAAGATATTCAAGGCCAGCTTTGGCTGTATACCAAGTTTGAGATCAGCATGAATAGTACAAATCCTTTCTGGAAAAAGAAAAATCAGGCAAAACCAAACTGATACAACATAGCTACTGCGAAGGCAAACGGAACTTGAGATATTTCAGTTAGCCCTGTTACTGTTGTATGAGCACTGGGGTTTTGATGTGTGTTTATAGGTAACCTTTTGTCGTGCTTACTGGCAAATGCAAAAACATTTTGTATGTTTATTATTAGCTGTACTCTTTAAAACGGAAGATTTCTTTAAAATTGTTCGCTTTGAAACTGCAGGACAATCAGGAAAACATGACACCGGCCGTCGAGGTACAGTTAAGCTACTCTCCTGCTTCCAAGGAATAGGCAGTCAGCACTAAACACTGCTCTAAACTATACAACTTTTACATTTCTTTTTGCGCGGGGGGGGGTGTGCTGTTGAGATGGCTCAGTGGTGTACAGTGTACACTGATCTTGTAGAAGACCTGAATTTGGTTCTCAGCACGTACCTGCACCCGGCACATCTGTACAAACGTGCACAGACACAGACATAAAAAATAGTAAATGTAGATTTTTATTAAAAATAGTCACAGGGCTGGCGCTGTGCTTTAGTGGCTAGAATGCTTGCCTAACGTTAAAGAAGTGCTGGGTTTGAGCGCTAGAACTGTTTGTACAGGGTACGGTGGCTCATACCTGTCATGTCACTATGTAGGTCTTGCTAGTATGCTTACGTTATAGATGACAGTCTAGGGCACAGAAAGACTATGGCCTGTACTTCATTATCCACCTGGAGTGGCGGCCCTGGAATCTGAACCCGGTGTAAAGTGTCCCCAACGCCTGCACGCTCAGCGGCTAGTAAGGAACACCAAGTCAGCAACAACCTTGCAGGCTGATGAAACGCTCGGGAAGGTTAGGAAGGCTCCTCTCTGCGAGCTTTCCAGGCTCCTCCCGGGGATCTCGGTGTCCCTGCACCCTCCTTTTCGGCACTCTCCGGGCACCCCCGCCCTGCTCTGCCAAGGCCAAGGTGTCACCTAGCCCTTCCCAGCTTCCGGCCCTTTCCTCCAGGTCAGCTCGCTCGGGCAGACAGCACCAGGATCCCGCCAGTCCTCTATTTACTGTTTGGTTTCCACGGTGACACGTAGGCGCCGTCAACGCCTCCCGTCAGAGGCCCCCACCCGGCGCCGTGACGTCTGCCCGCTGCTTCCGTTCTGCCCATATTTGGAAAGGCGCCGCGGGCAGGGAGGGGTTGGGAGCTGGACTCCCGCGGCGCCCCGCCCCCTGCTCGGCTCCGCCCCCGCGCGGGCCTGCAGAGCCCTGGGTTGCGCACCCCTCCTTCTACCCCGACCCTGCGGAGGCGGGCGGGGGCTCGGGTCGCCAGCATCCTTGGGCTAGTGGAGGCTGCAGTCAAAGCTTAGGACCTGGCTCCTCTGTTCCCGGTGGACGATCCAGGATCACGATTTTCTCTTTCTGTGCCCGGAAATCCTGGAAGCAATCCTGGTCTAACCCTCCCTCCCTTTGATATACTTGATTTCAGATTCTCGTCATTGCCGCAGTGGAAAGCTTTGAGGACAGACGTTTTGGGGTCTGTGTTTTTCCCTTGGGACATAAGTGGCCTTGGGAAGGCCACTTTCTCCTGGCTAGGGAGTGGGGCCTTTCTTTTTTTTTAAACCCTACCATCCAGCTGGCGAGGTCTTCCATCACCCTCTAACTGACCCCTCTTGATGACATAATTGCAAAGTGGGTGAAGTTCTTGTGGACCCCTGCAGTTCCTATGCCTTCACGAGTTGTATCTGTGCGTCTCCTGGGGCTTGCTCATTTTAGACGCTTAATTAACTTTAGTTAACTGCTGAATGAATGGATCCGAGACGGGTTTCACCTTCATAAGTCCGGACCCCGCAATTCCTTTTACAGGCGGAGGGAATATTGAGATGATTAATAATCGCGCGGCAGGGTTGCTGATGTAAAGCGATTTGCGGATGTAGAGGGCAATAAACATGCGGATGTAAAGGAATCCATCGAGATTCCAGAAGTCTCTGAGGAGCCGTGGGTGTATGCAGCGAGACCGTGGGGGCGGGGATGGGGCGGGCAGTGCCGCAGTGGCTACTGCTGGGTACTCCGTCGCAATTAATGAGATGTGTGGGGCTTATCTTCCCTCAATGCCAATGCCCTCTGCTATCCTCTGCTGGTCGCCCACGTCCCCCAGTCCATTTGGCTATAATAGAAGGTTCTTTTTTTTTTTTTTTTCTTTCTAGAATTTCAAAACTGGAAGGACTTCAGAGATTAAACTTGTTATTTCATAAACAAGGGCACTAAAGCTCGTAGAAGTTGGTTCTCCCAATCAAGCTTGGACAGATAGCTAGAAATAGATAAAAGTCGGATTTCTGGCATTAAATCGTGTCCTTCGGGGCTGGGGATTTAGCTCAGTGGTAGAGCGCTTACCTAGGAAGCGCAAGGCCCTGGGTTCGGTCCCCAGCTCCGAAAAAAAAGAACCAAAAAAAAAAAAAAAAAAATCGTGTCCTTCTCTTTCCTTAGAGGGTATCCAGATGTGCTTAAACCCGAGCTCAGGTGACCGTATTTCTTGGCTTAGCTATGTACAGTTGGGCTAAACATTACATTTAGAATATCTAACGATGCCCACTGTCACAACTGGACAGCAGAATGGGATGAGAATGTTTACTCCTTAAAGCCCCTAGCATTCCTCTGTAGTGCGGCTGGTGCTTTGTCCAGGTCAGAACGGTGGTCAGCTGGGCTGAAACCCGCGCGTTAGACTAGCTTTTGTTCCTACTCATACCCAAGCCATAGGCAGACTGCTCAGACTGCAGCTGGTGAGTAACCTACAGGACCAGCCCTCCCTGATGCTTGGAAGGTTTCTCGTTCTCAGGAGTCTGGCTGCAGGGACTCATCTTTCAAAATTCCTTTTCAGCTTCACCCAGATTCTTCTCACAACCGCTCTTCTCTAACCTCCAGGTTGGCTTCGAAGACAGCTCACTCGGAGAAGATTGGTGCCTCCTCACCACCAGCTGATTTGAGGGGTGGTCTGGGACCGGTCCTCTTCCTTCTGACTGCTCTTGGAGCTGTAGCTCCAGAACAGCAGCTCTGCCACCTGGTGGTTCTGGGAGCCAAGTGTGCCCTCCTCCAGTCCCGTAGGCATCATCACAGTAGTGAGAGGGCTCGCAGGAGTTTGCCGTGAGGAGGCTAGAGGACAAAATGTGAGAGTTGTTTCTCCTCCTCCAACCCGTGGGGGAGCAAACCCAGTTTGTCAAGCTTGGCAGCAGACACCTCTGCCTATTGAGCCAGACTGGGGGCCCACTCTGAGGAAAGAAGAGCCAATCTGGCAGATGAAACCCAAACCAAAATAAAACCAAATAACTCTAGCTGGCTTCTTTCTGTGGCTTATTTCTGAGCATTTGTTTCACACGGATGTAGGAAGACAGTTTTGTTCTTTTTTTTTTTTTTTTTTTTTTTTTGGTCTTTTTTTCGGAGCTGGGGACCGAACCCAGGGCCTTGTGCTTCCTAGGCAAGCGCTCTACCACTGAGCTAAATCCCGAGCCCCAGGAAGACAGTTTTGTAATCACTTTCGCCAGGGCTGCTTTTCAAAACCTACTCCTCTTTCCAACCAGATTTAAAGTCCTACATTTCTTTGAAATAAGTTTCTCTCTCTGTCTCTATCTGTCTCTCTCTCTCTGTCTCTCTCACCTTTTGTAATTTAGCTGCACTGAGAGGGACACATAGGGTATTTATAGGTTCCCTTCTTTTACAAATTTTAATTCATGTGCATGATGTGTGTACTTGTGTGGTTGCATTGCCACAGTGTACATGTGTGGGTTGCATGGACCACAGAGTACATGTGGAGGTCAAAGGACAGCTAGCTGTGTGTGGAATGGTTCTCTCCTTCCATCTATTTTTTTTTTTTATAAAAAAGGTTTATCTGTTTATATGGGTTTTGTCTGCATGACAGGTACACATGGTTGTGAGCCACCATGTGGTTGCTGGGATTTGAACTCAGGACCCCTGGAAGAACAGCCAATGCTCTTAACCCCTGAGCCATCTCTCCAGGCCCTTTCCTACCCACCTTTATGAAGGTTCTAGGGATGGAATTCAGGTCATTTACCTTTGGGGGCTATTTGGCCAGCCCCCTTCCTTTTCTTTCATTTGTTCATTCATTCATTCATTCATTCACTCACTCACTCAACCAACCTTTATTTTTATTGAGACTAAGTCTGTCTATGTAGTATGCACTGGCTTTAAATTCATGATCCTCCTGTGCCAGTCTTTTGAGTGTTGAGAGTATGGGTACATATCACTGTGTGGGGCTGGGAGGGGTATGTACCACCACTCGGTACTTCTTCAGTAACTTTGGGGTGGGGGTCATATGTTGTCTTTTGTATTTGGAGACCCCTCCCCCAATAGGGACCTCCATAGGGCTGGGGACAAAAAATGGCCTCCAGTAAGTCATTGTTTACTGGTCATTTCTACAGACACACTCTGGACCTTTGCATAGATAAGCCTTCTAGAACTCTTAGTTCTTGGTGGTGGTGATGGTGGTAGGGTGTAGAGGGTGATCTAATCAAAGGTGGCTTTGCACAATTCGGAGTTGCACAAGAGAAACACCACCCAGAATGAGACGAGGAAACTGGAAGCTTGTAGCAGACTCAGAAGAAACGAGGAGGAGGGTGGCAACCAGGAAAGGAGGAAGCACAAAGATAGGGGTCTTCTGTGGCTGGGGTTGGGGAGACGCTTTAGAGCTAGCTTCAAGACCAGACTCTCTTTACTGTGCAGCCTCGGGTGTCTTACTCTGCTGTCCCAGCTTTCTTCTACACAAATATGTGCCCAGCTCATGGCTGTGCCAGGGTACAAGCTGAGTTGCCATTTATAAACGCCCCAAACGAGTACAGAGCACGCGGTGACTACGAATGAACTTTCTGGCTTCCCCTCAGCACCATCCTTTTTGGGCTTTCTCGAAGTCTAGGTTGCCTCTTGTCTGTCCTTACTTGTTGACCTTGAGCAGGTCTCTCCAAGTCTTAGACTCATCGTTTTCTCCCGTGTGAGGTAGGCCTAATTGTATCTGCCCCCAAAGACTGCTGTGTTACAACCTTATAAAATGTCTGGTGTATAAGGAGCCTAAAGTCAGACGTTATCATTAGGAATGAGAGGTAGCCCAGTTAAGATGAACAGAGTCCCAAAAATCCTAGAAGTTTTAAGAAAGACAAAATTCATGGACTCAGAATGAGACTGGCGCACCAGCTTCCAGGGTAGGCTGGGCTGGGCTGGGCTGGGCCCGGACTATGTCATTTCTGAAGCAACCAGAAATGATCGGGGCCTCACGAGGTGTGAGCCGCTTATCCCTCCGCTCTAGGAACTGTGCAGCCCCACGGCTACGCAGAGGGTGTGGACCTAGTGAGGCAGGATGCCAAGGCCTGTAGGTTCTCCTGCCCTCTTTCCAGGGAGGGGGGCTTTAGCATCTGAGGGTGTGTGCTGGGTGGGCCTTGGCAACCTATGTTGTTGCATGTGTGTGGGAATGGCCCGGGGAAATCTTGGCCCAGGATGTGGACTCTTGGGCCTACAAGGCTAAGAGCCTGTTTGCACAGCTCCCAGGAGCCGCAATTCCAAATCTTAACTGAGGGGCGCCCTGGGATCGATTGCCAGCAATTATAGGAGAGGTGGGGAAGGAGGGTTGCGGGAGCTCAGTTCCCTTCAGCTCCACGGGTGGAAAAGTACTAACTGGGCTATGCAAATGGCTGGATCCTTCTTTCAATTCTTTTTGAAGAAGGAAGCCGGTTGCAAAACCGTACAGTGTTGCAATTTCAGTGTGTTGGGAATCACAGTATGGATCCCACGCTTGACAGCTCCTGCCCCCTGGAACACACTGGGGCGTCTAAGGGATCCCAGACACAATTTGAGGCTCAAACTCATCTTTGGAGCTGCGGTTGGGGGAGCACAGAGGAAACTGGAAGTCTCCTTCTAATTTCTAGTAATAGCTACAGGGTGGATCCTGGTAAGCAGGCTCGGGAGAAACTCTGTAGGAAGGAGACAAACGACAAACAAACAAAAGCAAAACCCACAAAACAAAAACAAACAAATGAAGCCACCCAGCTTGCAAAGCCAAGAGGGTGCAGAAACTGGTTGTGCCCTGAAGGAGAAGTGCGGGGTTTTTTTTTTTTTGTTTGTTTGTTTGTTTCTTCTCTGCTTCTTCGTACTTTTTGACTGGTTTTTTGTTGTTTCTGGTGAACCCGTATTGCTTTTGTAAGATGTTTTAAAATGTTCTCAGCAGAAGAGCTTTTTTTTTTCTTTTTTCTTTCTTTTCTTTTTTCTTTTTTCTTTTTTTTTTTTTTCCGGAGCTGAGGACTGAACCCAGGGCCTTGCACTTGCTAGGCAAGCGCTCTACCACTGAGCTAAATCCCCAACCCAGCTTTTTTTTTTTTTTTTTTTTTAAAGAGATAGATGACAGAGCATAATTTGCCTTGCCCTTTCTTTCCAAAAGAAATAGATATTCCTGGTTTAAACACACACACACACACACACACACACACACACACACACACACACACACACACACACCCCTTTGAAATTCAGACAGTAAATATATACAGAATATTAAAAACGATCATAATTCTTTCATAAGAAAACTCACTGTCAATAGTTTCATTCTAACTTTCCAATGCCTACTTCTTGAGTGTTTTGGTTTTTGAGATTGGGTTTCTCTGAGTAGCCTTGGCTGTCCTAGAACTTACTTTGTAGACCAGGCTGGCCTGGTACTCAGAGATCGGTCTGTTTCTGCCTCCTGAGTTCTGGGATTAAAGGTGTGCAACCACCATAGCCCAAAGTGGTCTGCCTGTCTGACTTGCTTCCTTTCTGACATCCTTCCTTCCTTCCTTTATTTTCTTTCTTTCTTTCTTTCTTTCTTTCTTTCTTTCTTTCTTTCTTTCTTTCTTCCTTCCTTCCTTTCTTTCCCTTTCTTTCTTTCTTTCTTTCTTTCTTTCTTTCTTTCTTTCTTTCTCTCTCTCTTTCTCCCTTCCTTTCTTTCTTTCTTTTTTTCTTTCTTTCTTTCTGATTTTGCTTTTTCTTCTAGTGATGGAGCTTGAACTGAACTCTGCATAAATCAAGGTTTGGTGGTACAGGCACGTGCCTGAAATCCTAGAACTGGAGAGGTGGAGGCAGGAAGAGGACCTCAAGTTCAAGGCTCCTCTCAACTACAAGGTAAGTTTGAAACTAGCCTACATTCTGTAAGGAAAAAAACAAAACAAAACACCAACACCCCCCCCTCCCCCATATCCAAATCACTAAAACATTGAGGCCTTCATGAAAAATTCTACATCTGACCCCAAGACAGGACACAGTCAAAGCAGGTACACTAACATAAATTTAAAAGCACGGGTTGGGGATTTAGCTCAGTGGTAGAGCGCTTGCCTAGCAAGCGCAAGGCGGGAGAGGGGGGGCATTTAAAAGCACCTTCAGGTGGTAGTACACACCTTTCCTCCCAGCATTCAGGAGACAGCAGCTCTCTGTGAATTTGAGGCCAGCCAGATCTACACAGTGATATTTCAACAAAATTTATCTCAAGACTATGAATATAGTTGGTGCCGGCCAGTGGAGTCCACTTCTGAGCTGCGGGGAGACTCAGACCACCTGCTTCAGCCTCCTGACTGCTAAGACTATGGGCATGTGCCTCCATGCCCCTATTTAAGGTACAAAAAGCAAGTAAGTTTGGGTATTAGGGAAAGCATGTGCTGGGTATATTCCCTTTTCTTATCCACAGAGTTCTGTTCTTGAAGAGGACACGCCCCACTCCCCCAACCCCCACCCCTGCTTCCTGGGGGTGGGGGAGCATTGTGCTGGGGTGGAGAAGGGAGTGTCCTCCAGAGAACTCAAAGGGATCCTTATACTTAGGTCACAGGAGCTGAACTTAAGGCAGAGTTCATGAGCCATTAAAAAAAAAAAAAAAACCCTTTGTGAGCTTTCTCAGAGAGCGGAGTAAATTGTTTTATAGGTGGTTTGGTCAGTTATGTCAAAAGCTCTTGGCTGTCAGCCAGGGAGAGCAAGCGATCCCTAGAGAGTGGGGAGGAAGGATCCCTTACCATCTCAAGCACCTCAGTTTCTTAAGTATGCTGCCTCACACAGGAAACAAAAGGCATGTCGTGTTTAGATGTGGTCCATTTATTCAGGTCTCCAGTACATCTGAGTACTGATTAAAGGTCTGTCCAGGGCTAAGTGGTCTTTACAACTGAAAGAAGTAAACTCCTTCCCTCCCTCAACTACAAAATTGGCATATGGTAGGAGCTATCTCATACAGTTGTCTCGTTACTTTTCTTCCTTCCCTCCTTGTTTTGTCACGGTAAGAATTTGAATTTATGGCTGCAAGTAAGCAGTGTGTGTGTGAAGGTTTGAGTCAAGGGAGGAAGGTTAAGAGGCAGTGGAGGGCTGGAGAGGTGGCTCAGCAGTTAAGAGCACCCGACTGCTCTTCCAGAGGTCCTGAGTTCAGTTCCCAGCAACCACATGGTGGCTCACAACCATCTGTAAAGAGATCGGATGCCCTCTTCTGGTGTATCTGAAGACAGCTACAGTGTACTCATATATAATAAATGAATAAATAAATCTTGAAAAAAAAAAGGCAGTGGAAGGGGAGTGTGGAGGGCTTGTGTTGACTGCGTGAGGGTGAGGAGAAGAAACAGCTAGCTGCCAGGGTGATGAAAACTTCACCAACCCTGGGAAATGTGTCCACCTTGATCACTGGGAGCCGGCAGCTTGGTAAACAGTCAAATACAAAGACCTGAGGCCTGGAGAGACCACCTACATGGGTCAGAGGGAGCCGGTATGTCTGATCCCTTTCTGTTTCTCCTTGGCCCCCTTCTTGCCTCATGGTGTGCCTCATTCCGTCCCTTGAGTGCTCCTCTGCTCTTCCCTGTCCCCTGTGACCTTTGTACATTCTGTTCCCAAGCCAGGAACTCCCACTGTTCTCTCAGCCAACTTCTAAGCATCCCTCAGGCCTCAAGTTTGAAGTTCACTTCCTCAGCCCTGCCTTCAGATTATTCCCGAGAAACCATACCCTCAGGGGTGGTTCCTCTCCCCCTTGATAGTCTCGGGATCCTCCCTATGTATGGTACTAGCTCCAAAGCTCCCTGTTGGGGGAAAATCCGTTTTAGTTCACTGTTGGTGTGTGGTGGGCACCCAGTGGGCATTTTAAGGAAAGAGAACAAACCAGTTCATTTGAGACCTGTAAAATGCCCCCTACCCCACTTCAGAAGAGCTTTAATTCTATCCTGATGGATGCCAGCTAACTGACTAAGGAGCTGATTGGAGCAGGGAGCTGTGGGATATACTTAGCCCGTTCCAGGATCATCATCTTCCTGCTGCTCACGCTGCAGTTGCCGGGGCTGTGATTTCACCTTAATATTGAGTTGCTGAGCCCCCTTCTGGCCATTATGGTATATGACAAGGACAAAATTCTTGGGGATGGGAAGCTCGTTTACTAAGGGCCAATGAGCTAGCATACGGTTACAACTCACTCACCCTGTTAAGGACCTCTGCCATGGGGAGAGGAATTGCTGGAACAGAAGAATCCTGGGGCTGGAAGTGCCCTCAGCTATGGAGCCCCTTTTCCCAACTGCCTCCGCTATTTTGCATTGCACAGTCCCTTTTACGATTGGAAATGTTTCTAGTCAGGAATGCATTCTGACTTTCGTGGCACTAGTTTTTGTAGCTGTTCCCCACACCCCAATAAAAAACGTCATGGCAGGCCACACTAACAGTGTTTACCATCTTCTTTCTATTGTTGATGGACACTTGGGTTGCTCCTTTTCTCCCTTTGTGAATAATGCTAATATTTACTGGGGTGCATACAGATATGTCGCCAGGTGATCTGCCTCAGACCGGTTAAGAATACATTCAGAAATAGAATTTCTGGATCGCATATTGTTTTTATTTTGCTTTTTGAGGAATGGCCACACTGCTTTCCAGAGCTGCTGCGGGTTCCCCCACCCCTCGCCCCTTTCAGGGCTTCAGTAGACTTGCCGCTAACATTTTGATGGGTTTGAGGCGGCCTTGATACCTAATAACGTTGAGCATTTTTTTTCATGAGCTTATTGGAGACGTCTCCATTCAGTCTTTTGCACATTTTTTCATTGTTATTCGTGTTTTTGGTTTTTCTTTTCTTTTCTCTTCTTTTCTTTTGTTTTTGTGGGGCTGGACATTAAAACCCAGAGCCTGGTGGGAGTTGGGCAAGGGTAATTGTTGAATTGCACCCCTAGTATCCTTTAACACCCTCACCCCTATTTTTGAACTGGATTGTATGGGTTTTCCTTTGTTCTTTTTTTCTTTCCCTGGTTTTTGAGACAGGGTTTCTCTATGTAGTCCTAGTTGTCATGGAACTTGCTTTGAATACCAGGCTGGTGTTGAATTCAGAGATTTACCTGCTTCTGCCTCCCAAGTGCTGGGATCAAAGGTGTGTGTTTGTGCGCGTGCGCGTGGGGCTGCATGTCTGCTTTGCCGCTGGGGCGCTGATGGCAAGCCACTCAGGGGAGGCGGAACAGCCTGTGATAGTGGTCCCAGCCCATATTTCCCTGGATGAGAAACAGCAGGGTCTGGGACAGATGTTGTGGTTCCCGGCTTCCTGTGTAACCATATGCCTCTGGGGACAGAGGGGAGTTGGGAACGAGGGTCTTAGGGTTTGAGCTTCCCCAGGGCAGGAAGGGGATGGCTGAGCGGGAGCCTGGGATTGGGGCTGAATCTGGTTTGGTTTCTGAGTGAGTGCAGAAAGGCTAGAATACAGAAGGGGTGGAAGAGAGAAGGCCTTCTCCTGAGATTTAGGTGCCACTCTTTAGGATGAAGGCCTTCCTCCCCTTCCTCCCAGTGGCTATCTTTGATGAAGGAGACAGTACTCGCTTGTCCAAACTTTGATGGTGGATGAGAATGCATACACTTTAAGTGGGGCGAACCAGGGATTAAACACTTCTTGTAGGGGCTGGAGAGATGGCTCAGGGGTTAAGAGTACTGACTGCTCTTCCAGAGTTCCTGAGTTCAAATCCCAGCAAACACATGGTGGCTCACAACCATCTGTAATGGGGTTTGGTGTGTCTGAAGACAGTTAACGGTGTGCTTGTATACATACATAAATAAATCTTTGAATATCTTTGTGCAGGAAGGACTGTCCAGGACAAGAAGCTCACTGACTAAACACCCAGGGCCAAGCTAGACACCCCATTAGCATGGGGAGCTCCAGGTTTTTATACTATGTGGCCGATTGCTATGGTCCTCTCAGTAGGGTGTCATGGTTACATATTCCAGATCAAGTAGTTTGGCAGGGAGGGAGCTGGCCTCATGCCTACTGTTCTCCGTCCTGAGATTTCCCAGGTATAGGCTGGCTCAACCTTACCAGTTTTTCTGTCTGGTGACTTGGTCCACTTGCTTTCCCCATCTAGTGATGGGGCTCAAACCCCAGACCTTGCACATGCTTGGCAAACAGTCTACCCAGTGAGCAGCTCGTGCGTCCTAAGAATGTCTTTTTGTTAAGACAGAAGCGGAGTCAGACCTTTCTCTAACGCTACATCATAGGCTAATTCTGTGTAGGTCTCTCTACGTAGCCTTGGCTGGCTTGGAACTCACTATGTAGACTAGGCTGGCTTCAAACTTACAGAGATCCACCTGCCTCCTGAGTGCTGGGGAAAAGGCGTGCACCACCATGCTTGGCCCAATGTCCACTTCTGCCTTATGTTTGCCTTTAATGTAGTTTTAGGTCTTATGCTTAAGTCTTTGTTGTGATTCCTTTTTTCTTTTTTTTAACTTTTAGTACTGGGAATTGAACCCAGGGTCTCATGAATGATAAACACATGTTTGTTTCCACTGGGTTACATTCAGATCCCCATTTTGAATTAATTTAGGACGTAGAGTTAGAGAAAGGTCCCACTTTGTTCTTCGCATGTGGATGTCCCGTCTTGCTAGAGCCAATTGTTAGAAAGAGCTCCGTTTGTTAAAATATAGAATTTTTGTCTTTTAAAAAAGTATATTAACCTATTAAGGAATTCTGAGAGCACAGGGTGGCGTTATTGACCCAGTTTCTAGATTTTAGGCCTAGCAGAGCCTAGAGGTTGACCTCCCCAATGAGGGCGATAAGACTGTTCTTTGTATCAAATGTTCTTATCGCTCTTGCCAAAAAGCATTTGACCCCTGAAGCTACAGTTTATGTCTGCGTTATTATAAAGGGGAAAGTGTTAATACTCGACATGAAATAGTTTTTCTTTAAATCCATTCATTCGTTACTCTTCTACTATTATCTACTATAGTAGTAGTATATATAGTAGTATAGTAATAGTATAGTAGTAGTATTAACTACTACTATTGTTAGTGCGTGGGTATGCATGCCCTCGGGGACATTTTGTGGAGTAGCTTCTCTTCTTCCCTCTATATATGCATCCAGGGATGGGAAGCAGACCACAGGGCTTGTTTAACAAGCCGGGCTGCTTGTTACCGTTTTGTTTTACCGGGCTGTGAGACCGCTTAGTGGTTAAGAGCACCGATTGCTCTTCCAGAGGTCCTGAGTTCAATTCCCAGCAACCTCATGATGGCTCACAACCATCTGTAATGGGATCTGGTGCCCTCTTCTGGTGTGTCTGAAGACAGCTACAGTGTACTTGTATATAATAAGTAAATCTTTAAAAAACAAATGCTTTACCTACTGAACCATCTTGTCAGCCCTATGCTAAATATCTTCCTTCCTTCCCTTTTCTCTTCTTTCTTTGTTTCTTTGTTTCTTTCTTTGTTTCTTTCTTTCTTTCCTCCTTCCTTCCTTTCTTTCTTTCTTCCTTTCTATTTATTTATTTATTTATTTATTTATTTATTCATTTTTGAGACAGAGATTCTCTGTGTAGTCCTGGCTGTTCTGGAACTTGCTCTGTAGACCAGGTTGGCCTCAGACTCACAGAGTTCCACCGGCCTCTGCCTCAGGAGTTCTGGGATTAAAGGTGTGCATCACCCCCACCAGGCCATTTTTCAAATCTAAAAGTTTTGGGCTTTTTTTTTTCCTTGTGATTTTTATTTTATTTTATTTTATTTTTTTTGGTTCTTTTTTTCGGAGCTGGGGACCGAACCCAGGGCCTTGTGCTTCCTAGGTAAGCGCTCTACCACTGAGCTAAATCCCTAGCCCCCGTGATTTTTAAAATAAATAAAAACACTTTACACTGGTTACGCTTGCCTGTGGCACGCCCAAGACTGCTTTAGGTCTTTGAGTGCAGTCTGCTTTGTAAGCCTTGCCGACCTTCTGTCAGGTAAGCAATCAAGACCTAAGTGGGCTGGAATTGTTCTGTGTGTCCCGTGCTCCCCGCATGTCCTGTGAACTGCAGAGCACCTCGAACTCTGCGAGCTGACAGGGTAACGTCACTTTCCTCATACCACACAACTGGTAGGTGGCAGATCAGAGACTTGAACCCGTGGCAGGTCCCATCTCTCCAAAGGCTGTGTCCTTCCTCTGTGACAGAAAGTGGGATGAACTGGTTTCTTAGGCTGTGTTGTGGTCTTCCATAGGAGGACTGCCTGCTGGGCAGGATGTCAGGGAGGTTGGCCTGTCTTGGGAGGAAGGGGAGACTGGGAGAAGGTTTTGAAGAGAGGGTAAGGGCAGAGACGAATCATTAGGGAAAGGTCTTGGAGACTATAAGGTTTGTATGTGTAGATGACAACAGCTTATCTGGGAGACCAGGAGATACCCAAAGGGAGGGGGCTGGAAGGAGAAGGCCAGGGATAGGGTGTAGGATCTGGGCTTAAGCCAGTGGTTTTTTTTGGTGTGTGTGTGTGTGTGGTGTCTTCATTTCCTTGAGCGGTGCAATCTAACCCAGTCTTCAGTAGACAGTTTATAGCTCTCCTTAGTGCGCTCGAATGTTCAAATGGCTGTCAACTCAACATTAGTCTGGACATCTGTCTATTCAGGCAGTCATTCTAGGGCCAGGTCCCTTAGTGGGTAAGGGAGAGCAAGCCCGGAGAAGTCTACAAATCCCTTAACAAACTGAAAAAAAAGTAACCAGCGCCTGCCTGGGGAAATATTACCAGCAGAGGGCGCTCTTCAGTGAGACAAGGATTGCCAGGGACCTTGCTCTCCGCCTTGTGCATTGAGGGCTGGCCTTCCACTGTATTGGTTCTGGGGCTTGAACTCCGGATTGTCAGGCTTACCTGCTGAGCTGTCTAGTCAGGTCCACTGATTGTTACTCTATGTTAAGAATCTTCAAGGTTCTTCTAGCCCTTTGAAATGTATTTTATTATATTTTACATTACATCTACATTACACTTACATCACATTCTTGTTTTTGCTGTAATTCTCATTTACTTATTATTTATTTACAGTGCTGGGGAGTGAACCCAGGACTTTGTGCCTGTTAAGCAAGTGCTCTACCGCTGAGCTACACCCCAGTACCACAATACCACCATAGTCTCTGTCCTATGCCACTGCGCACTGGGACTTCCTGTCCTTTGCTCTCACTCAGTTCCTGTTGGCCAGGGTTCATCACCCCTTCCTCATTCTCCTCTTCCAGCCTTTGGTACCCTTCATCCCCCTCTCCCCTCGACGACTTCTGAAATGCCCCACTGTCTTTGTGACTTCCACTTTGCCCGAGGGGTTACCGTGTGTCATCACACTGGGCTCTGGGAGATATTATTGCCATGCTGGGGAAATACTCCAGGGTGCTAAACTTTTTTTCTTCCCAGGCAGGGAGCTGCCTTCCCTGAATCCAGGGCTTCTGACCTCAGCGCCCCATCCTGCCCCCACCGCAGCCAATCAACAAAAGATCTCCTGCAAACTGACAAGCAAAAGAAAACCTTGCAGCCGCAGCTGAGCTCAAACAGACAGACTTGCCTGAGGCTGAGAGGAGCATCAGGCCTGGCGTCACCCGGCTGCAGGCCAGACAGTTGCCTGGCCATAGTTTGTTCATTTACCAGCAGACAGTTGAGCCGGTTGGGGGAACCCCGGAGGACAGGGGGTGGGGGAGGTGGCGCTGGTGCCACCGGGTTTCTTTAAGTAATAGAAACCACAGGGAGGGCTTGGCCGCTTTCGGGAGGGCACCTTCCTCACACAGGAGCTGGCGGGAAGCCTGGGGGTTGGAGGGTGAGGGAGGCCCTGAAGGAGAGCCAAAAGCAGCTACTGCACCAGGGAGGCTTGTGGGGAAGCTGGAAGGCCTTCCTAGTAGACTGGATTCACAGCTGGGCTGGCTTTCTGGACAAAAGATGAACTGAAGTAGATCACAGAAAGTGTGTGTGTGTGTGTGTGTGTGTGTGTGTGTGTGTGTGTGTGTGTGTGTGTATGTGTGTGTGGTGTGTGTGTATGTGTGTTTGTGTGTGTGTATGTGTGTTTGTGTGTGTGTATGTGTGTGGTGTGTGTGTATGTGTGTGTATGTGTGTGGTGTGTGTGTGTGTATGTGTGTGTGTATGGTGTGTGTGTGTGCGTGTGCGTGTGTATGTGTGCGCGAATGTGTGCCTCCAGTGTTATGGGCAATTTGACTAAGGGAGGGCAGTCGAGGCATGGAGGTGACTGAAAAAGAACTGTTGCTTAGAACCCAGAAGAGGCACCAGTGCCTCAGCAAAGTAGGAAAGAAAGTTAGGCCCATTCTTCTCAGGAGCAGTAGGCCTCCCTCAGCTGCTCAAAAGTCTTCTTCCTTTGCTCTGGCTGAATTGAGAAACAGGTTAAGCTTGCCCATTTCCCAGGAAATGAAATGAAAAGAAACAGTGTCCAAATATCATCTCACACATTTCATGAAGGGGAACAGCCTGGTTACAACAGAAAGCTGGTGGCAGTCATGGAGTCTAGGACAGAGTCGTACTGCTCCAGCCAAGAACTGGGAACAGTTTATTAAGGCAACACCTCCAGGCTAAAGAGTGTCACAGGGTTGGGGGGAGGAGAAGGTGGTGGGGGAGGGGGGATGGTGGGTGGAGAGACCGCTCAGTTAAGAGCACTGGCTGTTCTTCCAGAGGTCCTGAGGTCAATTCCTAGCAACCACATGGTGGCTCACAACCATCTGTGATGGGATCTGGCGCCCTCTTTTGATGTGGGTGAAGACAGCGACAGTGTACTCATATATAATAAATGAATAAACAAACCTTTAAAAAAGGAAGTCGCTGGTGTCTGCCAGCAGTTCCTGAACACAACTGTGCCTGTATCCCAGGTGCCCAGAGACAGTGAAAGCTGTAAGCGGGGCTGGAGAGATGGCTCAGCGGTTAAGAGCACTGACTGCTCTTCCAGAGGTTCTGAGTTCAATTCCCAGCAACCACATGGTGGCTCACAACCATCTGTAATGGGATCTGATGCCCTCTTCTGGTGAGGACAGCGACAGTGTACTCACATATATAAAATAAATAAATCTTAAAAAAAAAAATTAAAAAAAAAAAGAAAAGAAAGCTGTAAGCAGCCTATCTATCTTTTTAAAATTCACTTAAGAACCATGAAAGGGGAGTTTAAAAAAAAATAGACAGCAACAGGAGACTCCTACTCTTTTGTTTCCCTTTTCTTTTTGAGAATTTCTCTCTCTGTAGCTTAGGCCTCACACTCTCCATCTTCCTGCCTCAGTTTCTCCCAAGCACAACAATTGCAGGTGTGTTTGGTCTTTGTGATGTTTATTTCCTGATCCTTTTCATGAGAATAATGTCACAGCCAGAGAAGTGGAGCGGCTTGCCGGCCTCCCCACAGCTGGGGGCAGCAGTGTCAAAATTCGAATCCAAGTCTTAATCCAAGAGCGTAAGCTCTGTTCTTAAACAACAGTGTGCTGGAGAAGACACTGCGATTAGAAAGTTACAACACAAAATGGACAATGAGTATCACACTGTGGGGGGCAATTAGAGTGACTGCTAAGGTGCTCTAGCAGGACGTTTGTGAGGTCACAATGACATTCAGTGGGGAAGAGCCCGGAAGGTCGTGAGCAAGGAAAGATTTGGCTTGAAAGTTAATGAAGTCATGGAAAACACAATGTATAGGATGTGAAACAAGCTTGGCTGTGTGTGTGTGTGTGTGTGTGTGTGTGTGTGTGCATGTGCACTTGTGTGTGTGTGGGTAGTGTATGGGTGTGGCTGGGTAGAAAGGCTGTGTAAGTGAGGAAAACTTGTATGGTCTTTGAGCGTGTGACACTGAATCACACACTGTAGCAGCCAGCACTTAGTTTGGACTTGAGCAGGGGGTTCCTTGTTTCATATACAGTAACTCATTTGCCTTCACAGCACTACCGTGGTTAATTATAGTGCATTGCATGTGATAGATGCACAGAAAGACCAGCCCGTCAATAGGAAGTTGGGCTGAGATGTGGAGCCAGGCACATTGGCGGCTCCTTCGCTTCTGTTCTATTTATTTATTTATTTATTTATTTATTTATTTATTTATTTGGCTGGTTGGTTTTTGAGACAGGGTCTTACTATGTTGCTATAGCCCTGGCTGGCTTGGAGTTCACAGAGATCTACCCACCTCAATCTCTCTCTCTCTCTCTCTCTCTCTCTCTCTCTCTCTCTCTCTCTCTCTCTCCTTCCCTCCCTCCCTCTCATTCCCAATTTCTATTTAAAAATTGTGTGTGGGATGTATGCATATGCTTGTCTGAGTATGCACAAGCGTGCACAGAAGCCAGAGGTTGACAACTTGTCTGGGTGTGTGCAGGTGTGCAGGGAAGTCAGAGGTTGACATTGTGTGTCTTCCTCAACTACTCTGCATCCATAGTTTTTTTGAGGTAGGGTCTCTCGACAAACTTTTAACTCGTTAACTTGTCCAGATTGCCTGGCCAGTGTGCTCCAGGGATCTGTTTTCTTCTGCACCCCAAGAGCAGGGCTGTAGACATGAGACACAGCACTGGATGTTTACTTGGGTCCCTGGGATCTGAACTCAGGTCCTCATGCTCCTGTGACAAACATCTTACTATGTCATCCCCTCAGCTCCTCCTCCTTTTCTTCTTCCTCTTCCTCTTCCTCCTCCCCTCCTCTTCTCTTCCTCCTCTTACATTAGCAGTTTAGGACAAGCCTGTCACATCCCTGCCCCATTTCTGTCTGCTTGTTTTAGAGATAGGGTCTCATTATGTAGTCCAGGCTGGCCCAGACTTCTCCATCCTCCTGCCTCAGTTTTGTAACTCCTGGGATGACAGGGATGTGCCACTGTCCCTGGCCAGAATGGTTTCTAATCCCATGACCTTCTATTCTTCCCATCACTTGTGCTGCAGGCATCGCACTGTGATTCAACAGTCACACTAGGAAAAATGATACGTTTTTGGATCTGTTTTGTAGTCAGAGAACATGGTTACAGTATGACACTGCTGGCTGAGACAATCCGCACTCCTTCAGCCAGCACAAGCCAGGGTGAGCCATTTAATCTTGATACATTTGATGATTATTAAGAGCTGACAAGAGAACCAGGGAGCTGGCTCCGTGGGTAAAAGCAATTGTTGTAAAACCCTAGCAACCCAAGTTTGATGTTCAGAACCCACAGTGGAAGGGGGGAACCAATCCCCAAAGCTTGCCCCTGACCCCCACACCCATGCTGTGGCACGTGCACACACAACAAAAACAAATTAGTCTTTGAAAAGAACTAGGAGCTGGAGAGATGGCTTAGCTGTTAAAGGCACCGGCTTCATGCACAGAAGACCTGTATCCAGTTCCCAGGACTAAACGCTTATATGTGGTTCACAACCATATATAGCTTTAGTTCCAGGGGTCCCGATACCACCCTCTTCCTGCTTGTACAGGCACCACATGCATGTGATGTGTAGACATATATTCAGGCAAAGGGCTCACACACATTAAATACATCTTTTAAAAAAGGAACCATGAGGGTTTGTCAATATCGTATGTTTCATGTTTGTGAAGTGTGTGTAGACAAAAATAGCTTCGTTGGTTTGCGTCAATTAAAACAGGGGCCACAAGGGCGGGGGGTGTAGTTCAGTGGTTTGGCCTTATGTGATGTGCATAAAGCTCTGGGTTTGGTTTCTAGAGCCTCAGAAAATAAAGCAAAACAATGAAGGACCACTTAAGAGACACCCACACTGTGGCTCGGAGGTGTTTGTGTACCGCTCTACGTTTCAGGCGTCAGAGTGCGGTTCACAGCGAGGTACTGAGAGAGTTGAAGCTTGGTCTGACGATGGTATTTACTGAGAGGCAGGGCCTTTTTGAAGGTGATTAGGACAGAGCCTCCATGATTGAATTTCAGTAGTGTTATAAGGAGGGAGACCAGGGGTCTTGTTCCTGTACACACCCAGCTCCCCGACTCTCCATGTTTGATGCCCTAAGGACTTTGACAGCCAAAAATTTCATCACTCAATGAAGCCCCCTAGCCTCAGGTCAGAACAGTGAGAGAAAAAAAAAGCTCTTTTTCCTTAAAACAAAACAAAACAAAACAACAAACAAACAAATAACCCCAGTCTGTGGAACTGTGCTGTTAGACACAGTTTGAAAGCAGTAGTATGAATAGGCCAGAAGTTCTGTCACCAGGACAGGCTGAGCTCCTCTGGTAGGATGGTGTTCTCCTTGCCTTTCTCCGGTTGCCTTTCTAGGGCTTGCCGCACTAAAGGTAAGCTTGACAGAAGGCAGTCTTTGGTCATGCCGCTCAAGGTGGAGGAGTCTGAGTCTGTTACTACAGCAGCACAGGGGAGCTGGCTACACATCCCATAAGTACTTACTGGGCGCCTGTCATGTGGCTGGCTGTTTTACCTCAGTGATGAGTGAGATAAAGTAGATGTTCTTACGGAGTGTTCGTTCTAGTGTGGAAAATAAGGAAGCCAATATAAGTCCAGAAAGAAAGATGGTCTGTGAGGAAAACAGTGCAGTGTGGGGTGAGGAGATAGGGTGTGAACAGAGGCACATAGCAGGCTGGAGTGGCCCCAGGAGGCTGAGATCATGCAAAGAGGGTAATATAATTAGCATTAGAAATCTGATTATTTTATATATGGCTGCCATCAGCTTGGGCGTTCACTATCACTGAGATGGCATTCTTCATGGTACTCTTCTTTTCTCAAGGATCCAATGGCACACAGGTCCTCAGACTCCTGCAGGATGGAGGTGAATGGGAGTGAGGACAAGATGGAGGGAGACCCCTAGGAGGAGTGAAGCGCCAAGGGGAGGCATGGGCAGAGCAGTGGCTGCTCACCCCTCTCACCTCCTCCCATGCCCAGAGAACACCCAGATTCTCCTTTTGACGAATTATTGAAGGGACTTGCAAAGTGGAAATTTCTGGTTTCCTTGGAGACTCAGTGGTGTCATGTGCTGTTTTTCTGGAAACTGTCTAATGAGAGGATGTTTTGCTAAGAACAGACACGTGGTGTTTTTCTGGAAGCATCCTAGAAAAGGGGCATGTGATGTTTGGCTAGAGTGGACGCCTGAGAGTGATGTTGACAAGGGTATGACTATAACCCCGCAGACAGTAGATGATGCCGTGTGGTATTGGTAGGCCTTACCACTCTTTGCTGGTCGTGGTTGGGCTTTGCTGGTGCTGGTCCTTGCTGATGATGCTGTATGGTATTGGTTTGCCTTGCCATTTTTGCTGGTCATTGTTTGTCGTGACTTCAATGAGAAACACCACCAAAGGACTTTTGGTGGTTCTGGTGGCTTCTTGCTGCTTCTGAGGATTTGGGCGGATTGTCAGAGCTTCACCCTTGCTGATTCATAAATGGTATTTGTGAGTGGGTTGAGCTGTTATTGATTAGTGTGAACCAAACTGCTGATATCCTGACAATGCAGATTGGATTTGCTCAAAAAACTAATTCTAAGCAGGTCCACATCCTCCTTCACTCTATTAACCTTTCCTTTCCAATACCTCAGGTGGATGGTAGACTAAAAGGGATGTTAAAGCATTAAAAAAAAACCCTTATTAAAAGTAGGTTTTAAAAATCTAAGCCCACAGACTTTGGATTGTCTTAGGCCAACCAGAACAATAGCAGTCCTTTTCCAAGTAGGGGAGGATGACATTCGAGTCTTCTGAGGGGTACAGAAGGGATACACTCTCCCCTTGTGGTGTAGGTACAGGTGCCTGGAGTTCCAGGTCCATCTCTCAGCCTTCATGGGGCCCACCTAGAGGTCAAAGGTGACACGCAGAAGCAGTAAGGGAACAGAGACATGAGCCAGTGTTATCACTGAACTACTGCAGAAACCTATGTAACAGGAGTTCTGTTTGTGAGCACATTTTTGAGTGCCTGTTTGTGATTAGCATAGGAGCGGTGTCCTAGTCAGGGTTTCTACTGCTGGGATGAAACACTGTGACCTAAAAGCAAGTTGGGAAGGAAGGGGTTTATTTGGATTATATTCGGTCATAGTCCATCACTAGAGGAAGTCAGGACAGGAACTCGAGCAGGGTTGGAACCTGGAGGCAGGAGCTGATGCAGAAGCCACGAAGGGGTACTACTCACTGGCTTGATCCTCATGGCTTGCTCAACCTACTTTCTTATAGAACCCAGAACTACCAGCCCAAGGGGTGGCACCACCCACAATGGGCTGGGCCCTCCCACATTGATCACTTATTGAGAAAATGCTTTACAGCTGAATCTCATGGAGGCATTCCCTCAACTGAGATTCCTGCCTTCTGATGACTCTAACTTTTGTTAAATTAACACACAAAACCAGCCAGTACAAGGAGCGTGGACAGATAATCAGTAGAGTCCACACTGCCTGGATTTCAATCTTGTCATTCAGGCTGAGTGACTGCAGGCAGGAGATCCCACATTTCTATGTAAAAGTATCTATCTGTAAAAGAAGCTGATTCCAGCCAGGAGGTGGTGGCACACACCTTTGATCTCAGCGCTCAGGAGGCAGGGGCAGGTGGATCTCTGAGTTTGAGGCTGGCCTTGTCTACAGAGTGAGTTCCAGTACAGTCAGGGCTGATTCCACAGGACTCTGGTCAAGATTAATGCTGTTTGAGTGTTCAATCACTAGATCTACAAAGATTGCCCCAATAAAATAGAGACTCACATTGCCCGGGGCCATTCTTTCTGAGAGCTGCCTGAGTGATCTGTCCAGAATGCTAGCAGATTCTGTGGCTTAAATAGTAGGAGCTGTTCCACAGCTTACTGTTTCAGTGCACATCTTAGTGTTTCCTTTTGGCCAGACTGAGGGCAATGTGACCTTTCGTGATCATCTGCATGGCAACTGGCTTTGTCACATGATAATCTCAGAGAATCCTCTTTTTGGGTAGGTGAAGATGTGACAAGAATTTATACATAGAGATGGGCCATAGAAATGACAATACCAGATCTCCTGCCAGCTCTTGGCACTGGAGGAACAGCATGTAACAATTGAAAATACAGGGGCACACCTACACAGCCATAGATACAATATGTGTGGGTGTAAGTCATCCCAACATCTTCCCTTTAGACCCAAGAGAGGACTTTATCTATAACCTCAGTAAACTATATAGAATAAAAACAATTGTGAGAATTACATTCACAATGTCCAGTCCGATTGTCCCGTTTTGGTGAGTGCAGAGTTCTGTAGAGGGTTGTGTCAAATGAGCGAGGAAAGCGTACATACCTTAAGTCATTTTCTTATCACCATTAAGCTTTCATATCATCCAGCTTCCACAAGTTGCATTTGCCAACCCGGAACCATCTTCTTAGACTCTAAGATGCTTTCTACCTTTAACAACTTAAGCTTTTATGCCTTCTGACCTTTATAAGTTTTTATGAAACTCTTCTGTGTGTTTCTCTCTTCTGAATCTGGTAACAGGGGAAGCTGTAGACAGATGTGCAGTTCCAGGGGAGTGGTGTCTGTGGCCTGAATTTTGCACGTGAAGGTAACAGAGAAGGCAGGTAATCCTGATAAACAGGTAACTATGACTAGCTTAGTCTTCAACCTCATCAGAGATCTGAGGAGGATAAATTTCACCTGTGTAACCAGGAAGTGCAGACCAAGTAGCTTCCAAGTCTATAAAAATGACATAAACTTACTGACTGCCTGGAAGTCACCCCAAGGTTCCTCTGTATTAGTGGGGAAGTCACCCAAGTTTCCTCTGTATCAATGAGGCATCCATCTTCAGACACCAGGCCCAGAAGATCTGACTAACTTTCCTGTGAAGCGGGACAACCTTTCCTTTGTTTCTTCCCTGTCCTTGACCATGAATAACCTGCAATTAATGCCCCTAAATGACAGTGATCCACGACCCACCAAAAGACCGATAACTACACACCCCACTTCTCAGGAATGAGAACAATGTGTTCTTTAGGTTGCTCCCTGCTGTCCAGGGGTGATGGCATCTTTAGGAACGCTAAGAAAGTCAGCTCTCTCAGGACTTGGACAGCATCTCAATTCTTTTAAGGTTCCTAAAATGAATACATGTACACCATACAGTTGATACCTTCCAGGATTCCAATGGCTTTCTGCCTTAAGTTCCAAAAAGACTGATTCCATAATAACACATTTACTACAAATAATGGCTGTCAAATTAAAACTCTACAAAGCTACAAATTAAAACTGATAATGCTCTGGCATATGTATCCAGTAAAAAACAATGTTTTATGTACTGTAATGTAAAACTTGTTACAGGTATATCTTATGGTCCAAAAGGTCAAACAATTGCAGAAAGATCTAACCACACTTTAAAGGAGATGTTTATAAAACAGAAGGGTGATATGAGATCTCCCAAAGGAAGGTTATGCAATGCTTTTTAATTTAAAAATTTTTAACTGTCAGTGAGGTTGGTAGCACAGCTGCTGAAAAACACCGGGTTTTAGGAATAACTGCTGAGTTAAACCAGCCTATCTACTTTAAGGTTGTGATAACCTCAGAATGGAAGCCAGGACACATGTTGTATTGGGGACGAGGCTATGTCTTTATTTCCACAGGAAACCAAAGGCTGCAGATTCCTTCAATGTTAATAAAGATTAGATTTGACTGTGGAAGACCTCCTGAGAATCTTGGCGGCCATCACAGAAGGTGCAAAGGAAGAGGCCCAGAAAAACAACAAAGCAGGTGGCATGAATGCTGATCCTCCTGTGTGAGACAGCTTGGGAGACTGAGGAGACATGGAAGTCTCGGCAGTAGCCAATGGATCTTTTTGGCTCTCTCATCCTCATGACTTATTGTTACATGCATCCATCCTTTTATATGGCATAGATGGGGATTTATTACACACTATTGCAGTTTGGTTAGTTGGTCCAAACTGACTTACACATGCCTTTCCCCTGCTCAATCACGGAGCAGAGAAACATCAGTAGCTGATTTGTGCACACTGCACAGCACACATGTGTGCGTTAATGCAGAAATATCCTCACAATGTTACTTTTAAAAATTTGTGTGTTTTCAGAGAAAAACAGCCAAACACCAGAAGTCAAGGGAGCTAGCCCCAGGTAGCCCAGTCTCACAGACCAAACTCTGTAAAACGAAACACAACCATCTGACAAGTTGCATTTGTTTGTCCAACTTTAGTGTTATTTTCAGTAGGTAATGAAGCTTGATTATAAATAACACAGTTAATTCTGAATCATTTGGAATAAGGTTAGCAGATTTTTTTTTGTGCAAACACAACTCTTTCTGCATATTGAGAGCCAGTAATTATATTAAGAGCTTCTGGAAAATCTAATAAAACCATGAAAACAGCATATAGCTCTGACTTTTGAACTGAAGTATATGAACTTTAAGCTACTTCACTTACGTTTTTAGACTTATAACTTGCCATTCCTGGCTAATTGGCATCTGTCTAAAAGGTAGGAGCTTTAGAAACTGGTATTCCTCTCACTATCCAAGAAAGAATTCAATTAGTTCTTTTTATGAACGTCGGTCTTTTGCTTTTGGGGTATTATTGTTAATTTCTCCCCCCAAATTATTGTAAGCTGTTTGCCAATCTTTAATGATTACCCACAATGAAGTAATTTCAGCATTAGTATAAGGCATTATAGTTTCTGCTGGGTCCGTTCCTGTCAGTTGACAAAGTCTTCTTCCTTTCACAATCAAATCGGAAACCTTTCTATATAGGGTTTTAGTTTCTTTACTCTGTTTATGGGCTAAAAATATCCATTCGAATATATAATCTCTCTGCAAAAGAATTTCCATGGAAGAATGAGTAGAAGGCAAAATAACTAAAATATCATCCAGCTTGGGATCCAAGTGGTTCACAAGTGCCTCCTTCTGCAATCTCTTTCCCACAAGAGCCAATTCTGTCTCAGATTCAGATTCAGATAATATTTTCTTTGGACTTTTAAGTCTGAATCACCTTGTAAAGTTTGAAATAAGTTACTTAACTTTTTGAGTAGTTAATCCAACAATGAGTTGTAGCCAATTAGTATCTCCCAATTAGTATCTCCCAGCAATTTTTGAAATCCATTGAGTTTGCGACTGATCTCTTCTGATCTGTACTTTCTGTGGTTGAATTTTTGGTAGACGTATCTTGTCTCCAAGACAATTGATGGAATGTCCTTTTTGTATTTTTTTTTCAGGAGCAATTTGTAATCTCCACCAAGGCAAACTTCTTTTTACTCCAACAAACTTTTTTTTAAAGTATCTGTATTGGAATCATCTAGCAAGAAATTATCCATAAATGATAAAGTATAGATTTTGAAAACCGTTTATGAATTACTCATAACGGCTATTGTACAAAATATTGACACAATGTGGGGCTGATTAACTTGCCTTTGGCAAGACTTTCCATTGAGGCCTTTTTGTCAGCTGTTTCTGGTTAAATGTGGGCACAGTGAGAGCAAACTTTTCTCTCTAGTTTCTGCAAGGGTATTGAAAAAAAGCAATCTTTTAAATTAATCACTATAATAGGCCACACCTTAGGTAACAATGAAGCTAAGGACTGCAGGTTGTAAGGAGCCTTTAGGCTAAATTGCCTTATTGATAGCTCTTAGATCAGTTAGCATCCTTTAGTTTTCAGATATCTTTTAAAATATAAATGTAGGAGAATTCCAAGGGCTGGTGGAATGTTCCATATGTTGAGCCTGCAGCTGCCTCAGTTGAGTGATCCAGTTGAGACCACCACTTAGACCAGCTGTTCTAGGGCCTGAAACTTTCCCTTAGTTAAGGGCCACTGCTCTACTCAAACAGATTTGCTACTTTGTAGAGCTGGGAAGCCATGGGATGATGCGGGGGCGGGGATGGGACAGGGGTGGGGAGGCCTGGAGAAAGAGTGGGGTTGAAGGATGTCCAGAAACCTCATCCCGAGATCAGCATGAGTAGGGCTGCTTTCCTCCTGCTCCAGGTCTGCATGTGTAGGGGCACATAGCCCCTAGTCCCCATCTTTGCCCCCAGGAGGCAGTATCCTGGTAGCCCAGTATCCAGGTTAAACTTCCTCTCTCCTTATAAGGTCATGTCCTAATGCTAATGAGGCATTCCCAGCACCCTGGTCCTGGTCAGTGATGTACACTCACTCTGATAGTCTGAAGTCACCCCTGAGAAGTTTAAATAACTTTTGTTACCCCCATTAAAAGGAGCTGTCTCACCGAGCTGCCTCCTGAGAGTCTGTTCTAACCATGCTCACTGCTGCCTGAGGTCCCTTAGCACCTGGCCATCCCACCTTGCTTCCCTTCCTGGGGTCCACTGGTTGTGATTGTGGGTGACTATGCTGCTACTTTATTGGTAGAGCAGTTGGTAGAGCAGTTGGTACTTTATCAGTAATGGCCCTCCTTATAAATTCAGAGAGCCAACATTTGCTGTGTCCTGCCTATGGCGGTCTGGATGTCTGTAATTGTTTTTTTTTTTTTTTAACATTTTCAATATCTTTATCAGGAGCATCTCCTATTTTATGTCTTGTTCCTGAAGTTGAAGGAATGTTAATCTGTTTTCACTGTTATAATAGATCTTCTCCCCATAAATTTATGGCTACCATATATCTACCATATATAGCCTTAATCTTCCTATCTGACTTTCTGGTCCTATATATTTAATTCATTTTAGACTCTGTTTTACCTGGGGCAATGTCCCAATTCCTAGGACCACCTTTCAAGGTGGTCAAGTTGGATCCCAGGAATCTTGTGAAATTATTGTTGTATTTGCCCCAGTATCCAGTAGGCCTTCAATCTCAATTCTAATTGTAATTTCAGCCTTGCTCTCTGATGATATATAGCACTTTTCCAAAATACTTGTTTCCCAATACCTTTAAAATCTCTTATTCTGTCCCTCCGAGTAGTTAAGCTTAGAGCAGTACAGTCTGTCATATCAGGCACTAGGTGTTTTTAGTTACTCTCTAGAACAGGCTCCCCTTGGCTGACTGGAAATGTTGATTTCGATAGGACCTGAACAACAACCCTTAGGCGGTCTCCCAGCAGTAAGGAATTGCCTCATCTCTCTGTGGCTAATCTACATTCAGAAGCTCTATGTCTGCCCTTCCACATCTTGTATACGTTATAGGAAGCTTTCTCTCTGGCCCATCAGCACAGGAAATAATCGTCTCACAAACTGTTTGTCTACAGTCCTTTAGGAAATGTTTTAGTCTTCCACAGCTGAAGCACTGGTCATTTTGAACTCTACTATTTTAGCAGTTGCCTGTCCAATCATAGCAGCATTGTAAGCAAAGTATTAAATCCAATATCCACAGACGTTTCAATCCATTTATAAATCGGAGCAGATCTGGCCTCTAAAGGCTTAGCAGCCTTTTACATCCGGTGTTAGCATTCTCAAAACCCAGAGACTCAATTGGTACCTCTCCTGCATTTGACTCTGATTCTGCTCCATTTACACCGGAAGCTAATCTTTGTTGAAGATCAGGAAGATTTATCTGAGCCCTGGGTTATCTTGGTAAATGATTCAGACCATTTTCCCTGTTGTTCCCAAGTATTTAAAGCTACTGCCGGCCATTGGTCTAAGGTGGCATCACCAATCGGAATCTGCATTCGTAACTGGGCATAGTCACCTCACCTAGCAGCTGGCCTTTGACAATGTTAACACTTCTAGTTCTATTTCACTGCTCCACAGCTGGAACCTGCTTTCTCCACCAGGCCCACCATTTGTAGCTGAGGGCCAGGTTCTAATATAACTGTCACTAAATCTTTCCAATCTCTTGGAATTATACAGTTTCACCTGGTTCAGTTATTTAGCACTGACTTGTCCCAGAGAGGGTGAGTGCATTTCGTAGGTTAACATCACCTCTTTAAATCTCCTTAGATCCAGCACCTCTGTGGGTTGCCACTGGAACTCATTAAAACCTTTTAAGTTTTTCTGACCAGGTGGTAATTGTATGGTGGCTGGGAGAGCATTTGTAGGTTTTCTAACAGGTTTGGCTGCCGTCCTGCAATCTCATCATAAGGTGGCGCCATAGGCACCATTACCTGCCTTGAGAAAATTACTCTGATTTAAAAGAGCCTCTAATATCACTTTAAAAAAAAAGATTTATTCATTTATTTTATGAGTATGAGTACACTGTAGCTGTCTTCAGACACAGCAGCAGAGGGCATCAGATCCCATTACAGATGTTTGTGAGCCACCATGTGGTTGCTGGGAATTGAATTCAGGACCTCTGGAAGAACAGTCAGTGTCTCCTTATCAAAGTCTGTTTTATTTTGGTCTTTCTTTGAGAGGGCACAGAAGACTGCAATCATTACTGAGCATATTGTAAGTAGCTCTAAGATAATAGCTAAAACAAAACTCTACGGGGTCCAGGCACCTTCTGCCATAGTGTTTTCCATTTTTTTCTAATCAAGAGTATATTTTCTGCACACTAAGCAATATCATTTAGAAGGACAATTAGTGAAATCTGAACAGCAAAGACAATGAAAATTTGCTTTAACATTTTCTGTCAGGGAGAAGATACCACACTTCAACCTAAGGAAAACACTTTGCAGTCTGGGTCCTTAGTTTCCTTTGTGTACATTAGACCACGAATTCGTATGGCATGGGCTCCAGCAGCTCAGGCTCCTTTCCGTTAGTCCTCACAAAGTGGGCTTCTCTGGGTGGCACAGGCTGGGGCTTCAGCTGAACCCAGGTGCCCTTCTCTTTGGCTTCCTTTTTCTTCTGATCGTTCTCCTTCACCCGCTTCAGGAAGCTGTCTCTGTTCTTGATGTGCTCAATCTGCACATTGATCCTCTTGGCCAGAATCTTGCCTTTAACTTGCTTGTTTACAATGATACCCACGGCATGCTGGGTGACATTGTAGACTCTTCCGGTTTTGCCGTGGTAACACTTATGGGGCATTCCTTTTTGAACAGTGCCCATTCCCTTGATGTCTACAATATCAATCACCCTTCTTGTAGATTCACATGTATGTGGCCAAAGGAATGACTCCATATTTCTTAAAAGGTCTAGAGAATATATACTGAGTACCTCTCCTCTTTCCTTTTGTGTTCCTCATTTTGGCGAGTTACTGGAAGATGGCTGCCCTGGCGAAAAGGTGTTTTCCATTTTTTTAAAAAGATTTATTCATTCTGTCTGGGTCACCGTGGAAGGTGGGGGTACGCTCTGCGTGCTCAGGTTCCTCCCGTGACCGCAGCTTGCTCCGCGCGCCCCTCTCGGGCGTCGGGCTCCGGCGTCCTGGCTGCCAGCGCCCTTGCCTGGCTGCTCCTCTGGGCAGCTGGGCTGGTCGGCAGGCTCGCCGCAGACATCAGCGACGCCCGCTTCAGCGATGGTGTAAGGGCCACTTGTTCTGAAATTATTTTGAGGCAAGAATTTTTGAAAGATGGTTTCCACAGAGACCTTTTAATAAAAGTGAAATTTGGGGAAAGCATCGAGGACCTACAGACCTGCCGGCTCCTAATCAAACACTACATCCCAACAGGACTCTTTGTGGACCCGTACGAGTTGGCTTCATTACGGGAAAGAAACATAACAGAGGCAGTGATGGTATCAGAGAGTTTTAATCTAGAAGCCCCCAGCTATTTATCCACAGAGTCTGCGGTCCTCATTTATGCCCGGCAGGACGCACAGTGCATCGACTGCTTTCAGGCCTTCCTACCTGTGCACTATCGATATCACCGTCCACATAAGAAGGATGGAGACACCCTCATTGTGGTCAACAACCCTGACTTACTGATGCACTGTGACCAAGAGTTCCCAATTTTGAAATGCTGGGCTCAGTCAGAAGTAGCAGCTCCTTGTTCTTTGAAGAGTGAGGAGATCTGCCAGTGGAAAAACATGCAGTACAAATCAATACTTAAGAATTTGACAGTGCAGGTGCCAGTGGGACTGACTATACACACCTCCTTAGTGTGCTCTGTGACACTGCTCATTACGGTTCTGTGTTCTACTCTGATCCTTTTAGCTGTTTTCAAATACGGCCATTTTTCCCTGTAAGTTTTATGCAGTTAAGTGTTTTCTACCTAATAAATGAGACATATTCATTGTGAAAAAAAAAGATTTATTCATTTATTATATATAAGTACACTGTAGCTGTCTTCAGATACACCAGAAGAGGGCATTGGATCTCTTTACAGATGGTTGTGAGCCACCATGTGGTTGCCGGGAATTGAACTCAGGACCTCTGGAAGAGCAGTCAGTGCTCCTAACCACTGAGCCATCTCTCCAGCCCCCATTTTCCATTTTTTTTCTTTTTTTCGGAGCTGGGGACCGAACCCAGGGCCTCGCGCTTGCTAGGCGAGCGCTCTACCACTGAGCTAAATCCCCAGCCCCCCGTTTTCCATTTTTTAATATGGAAATATTTTCTTTTTGAATCTTGCTAACTCTCTTCTCCCTTCGCAGAGTTCACTTTATTATATGTGACTTATTATTTCTTTCTATGACTGTCTACACTCCATTTCTTCCCTTCCTTCAGCACCAATGCATATTTACAAAACATTTCTACCTATTTCTCTTTTACTGTTCCCAATGTAATATTCCTTTCTGCACTAAAGCTTTCCTAAACCCTGACCTCTGAGAATTGCCTACTCCGAGCACACAGCATTGACTCAGAGACCTGGGATTTCAGCTTACCTGACTCTGATGTCTCCTCTCCATGCTCTTGTGCCTGGATTTTCATGTCTGGAACGCGTGTCTTTAACCTCATGCCTTAGCTGGACTTGGGCCCCACATTGGTGCACCAGGTATTTTGGGAGGTTTTCGGGGTCCCACTTGTGATTTAATAACAAAGATTCGGAGACATCTATATAGTTTAAGGCTGTTGGCCTTTTTGCTGGGGCAGTCTCTCAGCTAGCCCATCTAAATTAATCTGTTCTCTGTTGTGTCCTTCTGCGTGGCTGTCTTTACTCTACCTCCCTGCTCTGTCCATGCATCTGTCCTGCCTGGTTCTCTCCTCCCTTCCATCTAGGTTCTGCCAGTCTTCATTGATCAAAAGCCATACTCTTTTCCATACCACCCCCCCCAACCCTCCCAAACCCAACAACCTATTAGCACAGTGGGAGATGTTCCACAGTTCCCCAGCTTACTCATTCTGAGCTCAGCAGCAGCAGGACTATGACCAGTCCACATCTTTTCTTTTCTTTTCTTTTTTTTTTTTTTTCCGGAGCTGGGGACCGAACCCAGGGCCTTGCGCTTGCTAGGCAAGCACTCTACCGCTGAGCTAAATCCCCAACCCCGACCAGTCCACATCTTAGTGTCACCTTTTGGCCAGATCGAGGGCAGCATGACCCTCCGGGACCTTCCCCATGGCAGCTTGCTTTTAAACAGGGTAATCTCAGAGAATTCTCTTTTGCGGCAGGTGAGGAACCCTACAGTTTACTAGTGGTCTTTCATTCTCTCTCTCTCTCTCTCTCTCTCTCTCTCTCTCTCTCTCTCTCTCTCCCCCTATCCTATCCTTCTCCCTACCTCTGTCTCCATGAAGAGGGGGTTGTTAAATAGAATAAAAAGACACTATCCCAACGTTTGCCACTGGCAGAGGAGATAAGCCACATTCCCAAGTGTGGTGCTTTGAATGAAAATGGCCCCATAGGCTCTCAGGGAGTGGCACTATTTGGAGGTGTGGCCTTGTTGGAGTAGGCGTGGCTTTGTTGGAGTAAGTTGTATGTTGTATCACTGGGGGTGGGTTTGAGGTTTCAGAGGCTCAAGCCATGCCCTCCTGATGCCTTAGACAGTCACCTCCTGATACCTGTGGATCCAGATGTAGAACTCTCAGCTCCTTCCTCCAGAACCACGTCTGCCTTTGTGCTGCCATGACAAGAATGGATTAAACTTCTAAACCATAAGCCAGCCCCAATTAAATGTTTTCCTTTATAAGAGTTGTTGTGGTCATGGTGTCTGCTTACAGCAGTAAAACCCTAACTAAGATAGCATAAGAAACCAAATGATACATTCCATGGCATCATGGACATATGGGGCCAGACAGACTGACGCTCAAATCCCAGTCCTGACTATTGGAGAGTGTGGTTCTCTGTCTGGCCATAACGCAAACATGAGCTTATATAGCTCACTGGCATGAGTTACAGTTGGAGTGAATTATCTCCAGGTAATTTCTGGAATGTCTTGTCTCTGGCTTCCTGAACAAATCCCCAAGAAGACAGGGATTTTCCCACAGGTGACTCTTGGGGACTTCTCCCTGGAGGAAGGCTGTGAGGAAGTGAGAGAACCAGGACAGGCCAAGTGACAAGTGACAAAGCCCAACCAGGAAGAGGATCAGTCATGACACATTCAGTCTGATTCACCACTGAGCTGGATTCCCTGGAGGAAGGAGGGGCACCCTGTGTTTCAGATCCCATGTGGTGGGATCCTCTCAGGGCACGGTCAGCACCTGCTACAGGGACCTGTCCTCAACTCCTCTCCCAGGCTAGTTCTTTCTCTGTTTTTTTTTTTTTACTATTTTTATTTTATTGAAAATAGATTTTTCCATATAATATATTCTGATTATGGGTTCCCCTCCCATCTGAATTCACATCCTTTCTGTCTCTCATAGGAAATCACAGGCACCTAAAGAATAAAATAAGATAAAATGGAGGCAAACAAACGGAATAGGTCAGAACAAATAAACAGAAGAGAGTCGAAGAAAAAGCATGAGAAACATATAGATGTACGAACACACATTGTTCCTCATGGGAACTCTATAAACACACAAAACCAGAAACCATAATACATATACAAAAGAGCAGGTATGGCTTAAAAAAACCAAACCAAACCAAACCAAACCAAACCAAACCAAACCAAACCAAACCAAATAAACCCAAGCCAGCTGGTAGTGGCTTTAATCCAGAGGCAGGTGAATTTCTGAGTTTGAGGTTAGCCTGGTCTACAGAGAGTGTGCCAGGGTAGCCAGAGCTATACAGAGAAACCCCATCTGGAAAAAAACAAAACAACAAAACACACAGACAAATATTATGAGACAAAGAACCCCTAAAGATGCCATGGAGTTCATTTTGTGCTGACCACCCACTGCTGGGCACGGGACCTGCCCTTAGAGTGGTTTGTATCCCCAGGGAGACGCCATTGAACGGAGACAGTTTTTCATTTCCGAGTGGTTATCAAGTGGACATTGCTTCTGGGTTAGGGAGAAGGGCTAGGGTCTACTTCTCTTCTTAGTGCTGGGACCCCATCTGGTACAGCCCCGTGCAAGTCCTGTGGATGTCACCTCAGTCTCTGTGAGTTATCTTCCAGGACCAAGGACATTAGCCTGCAGGCTGAAGGCTTTAGACAGGTACCAGCTCAATGTTCCCATTCTCAGTGAGTGATGTAGATGCTGACTTCAGCAATAGGCCTTGCTGTCAGTTTGTGGAGAGCGGTAGCCCGCGTTGTTAAGGGGTTTGCACGGGGCCCTTTTATCCAACAACTCGATGAGCTGTAACCCGCCAGGTGATTTCTAATGGAACTGGAGAGAGAAGGGAGCTAAGCAGATTGGGAACACATCGGCAAAGGACCAGAAAGGCAAACTAATTTGGAAGTGTCTGAGAACCAGAGCAAGAACAGATCTTATCGGGGTTGGGGATTTAGCTCAGTGGTAGAGCCCTTGCCTAGGAAGCGCAAGGCCCTGGGTTCGGTCCCCAGCTCCGGGGGGAAAAAAAAAGAACAGATCTTATCCCGTGGGTAGGAAGTCCTAGGGACGCTCTGTGTGAACCCAGAGAGGGTTCCTGAAGAGTCTGAAGGCAGAGGCACGAGTTGAGAGGACACTGCTCTCTGAAGAGAGGGTGCAGCTACTCATGTAGTTTAGCATCTTTTCGGCTCTGAGGCTTTTGGTAACTATATACTCAGGAGGCATCTTACCAGGCCTACTTTTGCAGCCGTCTCCCTGGCCTGGGTGAAGCTCACCAGGCGCTGGTAGGCCCCACGTGTGGATGGACGTATTGCTAAAGGCTCTCAGTTCAGTGCCTGATCTGGGATGGCTGCGGCGGTAGCTGCTGCAGTCCTACATCCTGCACAGTTACCGAATCTCCATGTCTGTGGGCTGGTAAGCCTCGGGCTTTCATCTGAGGGGAAATGGCTAAGTGACACCTGCAAGACAGTGATCATTGGCCTCAGACAAGGCCAGTCTTTAAAGACGGAGGGTTTTTTTTTTCCAAAGTGGAAACTCACCTGTCAATGAAAACCCTGTGAGTGTGGCCCCACGGAAAGGACACATCTGCAGAGTTTTCTAGAAGTGCAGATTTCTGGGCCCTGGTACAACAGCTCTGATGCAGTAAGCCTGGGTCGCGAGTGGGGAAGAACTTGCATTTTAAGTAAGCCAAGGGTACCTGGGGACAGGTCTAAGATAGTCTTGTTAGGAGGTAACACTGCTTTTTATTATTTTCAATTTCAAAATAGCTAAATTAGCCTAAAATGGATCGACGGAACTTCCCAAGGTCACAGTGCTAGTAAATGGTAGAACAGGGCTTCTAGAAACACACTTGATTACAGCCTCTGCGGTTCGCTGAAGGAAGAATGAACGGCAGGGAATTGAGCCTAACTAGAGGCACAGGCTAGCCCCTCGATCTTCCCTGAATAAGGCCCTGTTTGAGCCATGCCGATGGCTGAGTCAGGAACAGGTTCGGTTCTGCTGTAGTAACAAGTGAACCGGTTCATTTGTTCGCACTGTGTGGCCATGGTCCAGCCTGAAGCTCCCTCCATTCAGATGGTTCCGCTATCATGGTGGTGTGGAAAGGGGGTTGCTGGCTCTTGAACTATGCCTTCTGCCTGGAAAGGACATGGGTGTCAGAGCTGTTGAAATGTCATCACCAAGTAAGCTCTGAGACCTGGCCTTTCATCGGGGTGCGGGGATGCCAGAGGTCACTCTGTCCTCTCATTCTCCACCTTTTGCTCTCGAGACAGAGCATCTTCCTGAACCAGAGTTGGCCATATTTAGCTAGGCTGAGGGCCAGCGAGGCCTCAGAGATCCTGCTTGTATCTGCATGCCTGCTTTTTTTTTTTTTTTTTTTAAAATGTGGGTCTTGGGAATTGAACTCAGGCCCTCGTGCCTTCAGGACAAATTATTGACTGAGCCATCTCCCATCTGAAGTTTTTGTCCCAGATTTTCATCTGGGCTAACATGTTACCCTGAGGGCCTAATTCTGGATCACCTTTCACTAGCCTGGGTTAGCTTTTCCCAATCCACCCAGGCTGGATAGATCCCAATCTCTAGGTCCCTGGAGGATGTTGGGTTTATTTGTATTGTGGGGCATGCTGTGTTGCAAATTAGAACTGTTGGTTTTCTTGTCTGTTCCCTGTGGCACAAGGCTCTGGGTATGGGGATGTGTAGAGACAGGCCTTGCATCTCTAGCCCCTAGGAAGCAGATGTGCAGGCGCCCAGGATAGAACGGCCTGGTGAGTAAGAGCCAGGCTCTGGGCCTTTCCCATAGGAACGAAGGGCCTCAGAAAATGGGGAAGAGGAAGGTGAGCCCTCTGTGGCCTCCGGATGAGCCAGCTGCAGATGGGTAAAGAAAGCCCCGGCAGAAGCAATGGACTTTTTCTGAGGTTTGCCCTGTTATGGAAAGTCTGGCCTCAAACCTGGGTTAGTCACTACTGAAGCCAGCTGTGTCACCACAGGGTGGACTCTCGGGGTCCTGTGAGAGGGCATTCTGCAGCTGGAAGAAATGCCTGATGTCCTCTGTATGGGCTGCTGACCCTAAAGACTGGAGTCAGGGAGAGGGACAGGTGTTGAAGGTCTCCCAAGAGGTAGCCTCACTGGGGAACCCAGTCAGGACAGTTTCCCTGCTGGGTGCTCACACCTGGGGAAGCACAGCAGAGAGGCCCTACGTTGTGTGTAGAGCAGGTCCTGCCTTGTGTCCCCGGTGCAGCATGGCCTCCTGGGAAGGGTTCTAGGGAATAAACCTTTTCAGCCTCAGAAAAGCCCCAGCCCGCCCTCTCAATACCGCACCTGTGTGTTCATTAGCTCCAGTGTAATCCTAGGCCTCCTCGTTGGCATTTCTTTGCTGGAGAACGGATTCTTCCTGTGATTGGCCTCTTTCTGATGTGGCTTTTACCTTGGCTTGAGGAAGGCAGGCTTGGCTGCACTCAGGTCTCTTACTCATTTCCTTCCTCTAGCTTCTCACCTGGATTCTGGAGGAATACACAGGCTTCTCCCCTGACCGTGCACTTCAAGGCTTCTTCCCTGGAAAGCCTGCAGCGGAACCACCAAGTGTTCTGTGTCGCCGTCCACAGCCAAAGGGTTCTGTAGACAACAGGTTATAAGGAAAACCTAGGGTGTTGAACACACAGGAGGCTAGGAGTGGGGATGCAGCCAGGCTACAAGGCCTTTGAGGCAGATCTAAGGTCTGGTCTGTGGCAGAGGCCTGGGTGAGAAAGCCCTTGGGAAAAGCACAGGGGTCACTCAGCTCCCTCCTTGTTTGCCCTGTCCAGCCTTGCGTTCTTCCTGCTACATTGCTGGCTGCTTTCTGGTTCTTGTTTGTTGCTGTTATTGTTGATGGTGGTGTAGGTAGGGTGGATGTGGTGCCTGAGAAGAGGCCAGAGGTCAACTTCGGGTCTTCTTCCGTGGCTCTCAATCCTTTATTTATTTATTTATTTATTTATTTATTTATTTATTTATTTATTTATTTATGACACTCACTGTTGCTTCACAGGGTGAGGTCCTTGACACAGAAGGGTGCTTATGTCATGGCCAAGCCGTGGCCAGTGGCCAGGATGCAGGAAGGCTCTAAGTCCTCTCTGGGCTTGGCTTTGAGTGGCAGCCAGCTGTCCTTTGCAGGCGACCAGCAGAGTAGTTAGCTGCTTTGCAGGGTCTTTGCTTCTGAACCCTAACGTCCTTATTCTAGAGTCAGGTGTCACAGCAGCTGTTGGTGAAGCCAGCTGCACTTACTTGGCTGTGCCAGGAGATAGCTATGTTTTTTCTCTCTTGGGGCTATTAAGCTAATGTACCTTCTAAAGAGTTTGAAACATTTATTGTTTCCTATAGATAAAGCTGTCCTCCCATTCTGAAATGAATTGTACCTCCAGTGGAATACATATATCTTGTTTACTTATTGTAGTTGTGTGTGTATGTCTGAATGTGTGTGTGTGCGTGCTAACACATGTGCACATATGTACACACTGTATCCCGATTGCCCAAGGAAATTAGAGATATCAGATCCCCTTGGAGCTGGAGTAACAGGTAGTTGTGGACAGTCCCTTGTCGGTGCTGGAAACTGAACTCAGGTCGTCTGCAAGAGCAGTACATACTGTTAGATGCTGAACCATCTCTCCAGCCCACAGATATTTTGGGATGTGTATGTCAGGCTCTTACTCTGTAGCCCAGATTGGTCTTCCTGAACTTAAAATTATTCCTTCTTTCTCTTCCTCCTCCTCTTCCTCTTTCTCTTCCTCCTCCTCTTCCTCTTCCTCTTCCTCTTCCTCTCCTCCTCCTCCTCTTCTTCATTGTTATTTGTGAGTGTGTACACTCACACACATGCGTATGCATGGGTTTTTGCAATAGTGTTTATGCCAAGGTCAGAGGACAACTTTGTGGAACCACTTCTCTCCTCCAGTTTCTGTTCTTTCCCCCCTTTTACATGAGAGTTGCCTTTAATCGCCAGTTTGACACAAGGTAGAATCACCAGGGAAGAGAATCTTAAGAAGGAACTGCCTAGATCAGATTGGCTTGTGGCATGTCAGGGGGCGGGGTACTGTCTTGATTATCTTAACTGATGCAGGAAGGCCCAGCTTAAAGGTGGCAGGACTGTCTTCAGGTTTGGGTCCTGGACTATATGTGACCTGAGTAGTAGGCATGTAAGCATTAGCATTCTCTCTGCACTTGGCTGTGGGTGTCGATTATTTTCTGTACAACACTCGGCATGGTAAGGGCAGACAACGAGTCCATATTGTCATTGCTGGTAAGCGTCTTGTTAAGTGCTTGAAGGATGCCAGGGAGGATGTTAGGTGTCTTATATATGCTATCACCATAGGCACTGTCCCATTATCCAGGTGAGACAGTTGAGGCTTGGAAGGGCTGTGTCAAGAGTCACAAAGATACTCCACGAGACAGACACACACCTATTTTGTACTTCTGCAAGAACACAGTGCACTGTGTTTTTGTCTTGGAGGCAGGAAAGCCTGTCTGTGCATTTGAATAGTTCTGTATGATCTAGACTCCAGAGCAAGGAACCTAGCCTCTCTTACCCTCAATATTTTCCTCTAGAAAATGGGGTTTGTGTGTAGAGAAGGGCTAGGACTGTCTGGTACGTGAGAGCATTTGAAGTGCATTGAAAAATATTGATGCCCATCGGAAAAATGAAGCCACAGAAACTGTGCCTAAAAAGACTTAGCTATTGGTGGTGGCAGTGCATGACTTTAATCCCAGCACGAGGGAGGCAGAGGCAGGTGGATCTCTTTGAGTTTGAGGTCAGCCTGGTCTACAGAGTGATTTCCAGGATAGGCAGGGCTACATAGAGAGACCCTGTCTGGAAAAAACAAACCAAAACAAAAACCAAATAAAACAAAAAACAAAAACAAACAAAGAAAGGAAGGAAGGGAGGGAGGAAGGAAGGAAAGAAGGAAGGAAGGAAGGAAGGAAGGAAGGAAGGAAGGAAGGAAGAAAAAGACTTAACTATGCCACAGCATGGTGGACACAGTCAATCTAGGACTGACAGTGCTCACCAGAGCTTTAGTAAGTTTATCCATCCAGCTTCCCGAGCGAGTTAACCTCAAAATGTGTGCTAGACCCGAAACACTCATGTCGGTAGCTCTCATGTCTTTTTGACGAGAAATAAAGGCCAATAATGAAGGAAAATGAAAGCATACAAACTACTCGGGTTAAATTGAATTATGGTGCAATTAGGGACCTCCCTGCAGTGTCCTGCCTCGCTTCTACCAAGGCCTCTAACCTCACCAAGCATGCACCTTCCCAGCCGTTCAACAGGGTTAGGGCCGGCTCCCACCTTGGGAGAGAGTACAGGACTAAAACCAAATATGAGAAAGCTGGCTCAGGGTCTCCGTCACACAGTAAGCAATGACCGTCAAGAGTTAGTCTGCATGCGGTCATCTAGAACAAGGTTCTGAGGTGAAAGTTGAGTTTACCTTCCGTTTGTCTTCAGCAGGATCAGCAGGATACTTGGCAGTTCTCAAGGACTGAGCAGAGATGGCTAGAATCACCACAGAGGGGGCCAGCTTCCCAAGGCAGGTATCACATGTGGTCTGTTTGAAAGTCTCTAGATGGCAACATCCTTTTTTTTTTTTTTTTTGGTTCTTTTTTTGGAGCTGGGGATCGAACCCAGGGCCTTGCACTTGCTAGGCAAGCGCTCTACCACTGAGCTAAATCCCCAACCCCTAGATGGCAACATTCTTAAGGCTCCTGTTTACCTTTTGTGACACAGCATGTGCTCTGCATTGTCTCAGTGATTGGTTTGCAGACAGCGCCTCTCGTGGTCCAGGCTGGTTTGGGAATCACTGTACCGCTGAGGTTGACCAAGTTTTGATCCTGTTTCTCCCTCCTGAGTGCTAAGATTACAAGTCTGTTCCACCTTGTTCAGATCTTATTTTTATCTTTCAGTTTTTGTTTTCCCATGAGGTCCAGATTCTTAAAGGCTCCACCTGAGACATCTATGTATCTATCTATGTATCTATCTATGTATCTATGTATCTATCTATGTATCTATCTATGTATCTATGTATCTATCTATGTATCTATCTATGTATCTATCTATGTATCTATCTATGTATCCATCTATGTATCTATGTATGTATGTATGTATGTATGTATGTATGTATGTATGTATATATGCATGTATCTATCTATCTATGTATCTATCTATCTACGTATCTATGTATGTATCTATATATGTATCTATATATGTATGTATGTATCTATCTATCTATCTTTCTCTCTCTCTCTCTTTTTCTTTCTGTCTTGATATTAGAGATTTATTTGGTTGTGCTTGATAAATCATAGCTGCCTCGAATCGTGTTAATTTTTTCCCTCTCCTCTGATTTCCCAGGGTTTTGCCCAGACTTAGCTGAAGCACTTGCAGTCAGTTGCATTGTCTGCCTGGATCCCCAGAGACCCAAGCTCCTGGCTCCGCTGCAAATCACAAATGGAGAAGCTGAAGGGCCTGCCTGCCTTCGCAGGCTTCTGACAGGGACAGAGCCACAGAGCGGGGACTCTGCAGCCCCCACCCCTGATCCCTTCCAGCCGCCTGATTCCACTGTGACTTTGTGAAACAGCTTAAAAGGCACCAGGGTTTTGAATGCTGGCCTTGGTGACCTACCTGATGGTTTAGTGCCTAAGAAAGAGGCTGTGTTGTGGACACACAGGGTAATGGAGGGGGAAACTCAAAGGCGTACAGTGAGAGGGGGTAGAGGAAAGGACATGTCTGCAGATTTTTTAACCTCCTTGGCTGAGGATAAGTTGTTAGAAAGAGGAACTTCATACCCTCCCAACTCTAACGTTATTCTTATCCCACCCTCAAAGAGATAAAAGATTGAATCCAAGTAAAAACAGCTTTCAGTGTCCAGGAGAGTGTAGGAGTTTGTACCCTGTTTGTATCTGTGGATCTAAAATTGTTTATCTTTTCTTTTCCTTTTTAAAATAATATTTATTTTATGTGTAAGTACACTGTGGCTGTCTTCAGACACCCCAGAAGAGGGCATCAGATCCCATTACAGATGGTTGTGAGCCACCATGTGGTTGCTGGGAATTGAACTCGGGACCTCTGGAAGAGCAGTCAGTGCTCTTAACTGCTGACCCATCTCTCTAGCCCCTATCTTTTCTTTCTTTCCTTCCTTCACTAGTTTTTTTTTTGAGATAGTTATCGTGTAGCCCAGGCTGGCCTGGAACTTGTTATGTGTCCCAGGTTGGCCCTCTAGCCCATCCATAATCCTCCTGTTTCAGGCTGCTGAGCCATCCCACATCCCAGTACACACAGTAAATTCTAGCCTCTTGAAGGTACTAGTAGTTTCCCAGCATGCCTCAGTCTCAGGGTTCTGAGATCACAGACCTGTCCCACCAGTTCAAGTATCTGCTGGCTATCCTCCATGCAGATCCCTTGTCTAGTACCGTGGGTACAGCCTCGAGTGAGAAAGGCCTGGGCCCTGATTTCTCAGGCCTGGCAGGATGTAAGGGCACACGAATGGCAGGTTTTACAGTGCTGATAGGGTGGTAAGGAAGAACCCCAGACTCACGCTGGAGCATTCAGGAGGTTTAGCCTGCTAGACAAACACACGGTGTCTAGGTAGGGAGCGGGGTGTAGAGAAGAATCCAGAAAGGACAAGGTTGGTCCTAATGCGGCCATAGAGAATGGTGGAAGTGCTTGGGGCACACCTGCAATCCCAGAACTGAGGGGACTGGGGAAGGAGGATTGCACGAGTGTGAGGCCAGCCTGGGCTACAGAGTGAGACCCTCTCTCACAAAACCAAACCCCAATGACACCAGCAAAGTGGGAACGTCTGCGGGGCTCTCAGTATCTCAGCAATTCAATTTGAGAGAAGCTTGCTTTCCATCCCTCTGAAGTCTGACGTGAGTTCAGCACCGGACTGTCTTCCCTGTGTGACTCAGTGATCCGTGCTAGCAATGTCTCCCGGGTCACACATGGTGTTTGGTGAGTCACACTGTCTGTGCCACACAGGAAGACTGAGGAGGACGTGAAAGTTCTTCTTAGGACACGATAGAAGGTACGGCTTAGAAAGATCAGGTTCTTATTTGGGGGTAAGGCTGGGCGAGCAAAATTAGACAACAGGCCAGCAGGGGACTGTGGAGATGGCCCAGCTATGCTATACTTCAGTAAGCTACACTAGTGTGAAGAGCAGAGTTCTGATCTTTGAGGCCCCCGCAAATGCTAAAGTGGGTCAAGCTGAGATGGCAGAGATAGGCGATCTCCAAAGCAAACTAGCTATTTAAGCTAGCCGTATCGGAGAGCTCTGGGTTCGATTGGGTAATCCTGCCTGGCTGAATGAGGTAGAAGAGTCACTGAGGATGATTTCAGCATCAACCATGGGACTCCACATGCACTTGTGCACACCCATACATGTGCACACTATGCACATATAGGTCTACGTATGTCCACACCTCATGCATGGAAATGGAAAAAGAAGAGGCAATATATATATATATCACATATATATGTATATATATATATCACATATATGTATATATGTATACACATATTTATATACACATATATTTATATATACATATATTTTATATATACATATAATATATATTCATTAGGTGGGAGATCAGGGTATTCTGAGAGAAGTGGGGGTAGGGCTCACACTTTTGGGGCTGAGCAACTGTAGGAGAGATCTGTTCATTTATTTGGGCATTGCAGAAATCAATTTAGGGGACAAACAATGTGATCAGTTGGGGACTTACTCAATTTCTGGCATCAACAGAGAGAAGTCCAGAGGACACTGGGACTGAGGGGCTGAAGCCGGTGAAGATGAACTACTGAGGCCTGTAAGCAACTGGGATTCAAGGTGAGCACACGACCCAGTGATCTCACACTCAGAGAGGATCAAATAAGGCTTGACAGAGGCCAAAGTAGCGAGAGAACCCGGCAGGAGGACCAGAGAAAGGCAGCCCACGTGGACGGCGCAGAGGCGTGGAGTAGCTTTGCCCAGCTAAGGAAGCCTGCTTCCCCGAGCATCTCTGTGTGTCCGTCTGTGAGAGGCAGGGACTGATCACCAGCAGCTCCTCAGCACACGCCGGCCTCAGAGCTGCACCACACGGTGAGTGCGAGGCACCTCACGTTTGTTCTTTTTACCGTCTATCTGTTCATGCCTGCATGCATGCACAGGCCCGTGGAAGTACAGTGTGTGTGTGGAGGTCAGAGGACGTCTTGCAGGAGTTGCTTCTCTCCTTCCACAGTATGTGTTCCAAGACTGAACTCAGGTCCGAAGGCTCGTGTGGTAAGCCCCTTACCTGCTGAGCCATCTTGCCGGCCCTAAAACTTCATATATGTTTAACATTATGATAGCTTTAAAATACATTAAAAAGATAGAGAAGACAGAGCAAACTCGCGTGTGACCATCACCCAGGCTCAACAGATTTTCAATCTGCCAGTCTTTGTTGGTGACTTTATTTATCCCACGTCGATGGCCTGAGCATCACTTCAAAGTTTGTATTGTGAGGGAATCAGGAAGAGGAGTAGAAAGAACTGGGATGTCCCTTATTAGTCAAAAGAAATGACACTCAGGGCCATTGTTTCCTGCCTGTGCCTCATCTGCTTACTGGCCATCTACACTGTTCTGAAGCAGATTCCCGAAACTGTGTCCCTTTTCTGTAATAGATGCGAACCAATTCAAAGGGAGGTATTTTGAAATCCCCAGGGATGTGTTTGGCAAATCCAGAAAGTCCCTCAACTATGCGAGCCCTTCAGGAAGATAACATGGATGGTTGGGTTAGTTCAGATCTGAGTCTTTTAGCCAACTATACTGCACAAGCCAGTGGTGGTTTAGGAGCCAGGCCAAAGTGGCTGTCACATCTGTGTCCCTCTAACGTGCTGTGCCTTCCACATGGACTGCCCTTAACTGGCCTGCCTGCCAAGCTCCCACTTAGTGTTGACCCCTGTAAAACATCTCGACACACCACTCACTAGGGACATTCAGAGTTGTGGGCAGAAGGAACTTGTGGGACTGGGAGAAGCAGGTATGTGTGTGTGTGTGTCTGTGTGTGTGTGTGTGTAAATATATGTATATGTATGTGTGTGCTTGTGTGTATGTGTGTACATGTATATGTGTGTGCTTGTGTGTATGTGTGTACATGTATGTGTGTGCATGTGTGTATGTAGATGTGTGCCTGTGCGTATGTGTGTATGTGTCTCCCCTCCACTCTACTGAGTACCCTTGGTGTGTAGAAAGTTTCATCCAAAGGAGAGAAAGTGGGAGAAGGATGAATCGGGAAGTGGAGGCGGAGACAGGGGCTGGTGTCAAGCAGGGAAAAAGATGAAAAGTGCTAAGCAGAACAAATGATCATACAACATCCACGTAGACCTGGTAGGAACCAGGCGCCTTGTCCCACCTGACAGGCTCCTAGAGAGGCTTTCTCTCAGGTGCTTGGCCCCTTCAGTCTGTTCACTCAGTTTCTCCATTGGCAAGGGCAGTTAGGGGCAGTGTGCATAATGTACGAAATGAGTGCACCACAGCCCTAAGGACGTTGGGCTAAGTGGCTGTGGAGGGGCAGGCTGTTCCACCAGTGTGCTTAGGGCAGCCGCTACCCAGGCCTTGGCAGAAAGGACTCAGAATCCAGAAAGCTCCAGACTGGTACCCGGCCACAGAAAGGGCAGAGGAAGCAGCTGGAGAGGTCACGGAGTGACTGGCAATGTGCCTCCCTCACAGGCCTGGTACCGAGCATGCCTCACCACCCTGTGGTGGGTGGAAACTGGCCTTCTTGTGTCCTGCTGCTGGGAGAGCAGCACCAGGTGTGGGAGGGGCCCCAAGGAGATGGAGTGGAGTAGAAGGTTGTTCATAAATACACAGGGATTGTTTGTGGAGCTAGAGGTGGGGCAGGGTGGCCAAGGTTTGGGCCATGGTGACTTCAATGTGCTCTGACTTCCTCCAAGTTGCCAAGCTGGGGATGGTGTCACCCATGGGGAGAAGAATGTTGAGGACAGGAAGCTTTCATCCAGACTTTAGAGGAAAAGAGAGACAGGGTGTGGTGGCACACACCCCCCTCCACCTCCCCCAGGAGGCACAAACCCCCAAGACTCAGATCTGAGTCTTTTAGCCAAGTACACTGTGCAAGTCAGGGGTGGATTAGGAAGTCTGAGGAAGTCTGAAGTTTCCTCCTAGAATCTTACGGTTCCTTCTCAGACAAGCTCTCTGATCTGGGTGGAGTAGGCGTGCCATGGGCAGAATTGCGGTTTGCCTCTGCAACTGTGACAGTTACTTGTTACTTAACCTTCAGTCCAAAGTGTCTGACAAAGCTGGGAATGCAAGCTTGAGTCCTTCCTTCCCATGTGTGGCAGCATGGATCCAGAGAGGTCCGAGTGGGCCCAGTGAGAGATCTGACCCAGGGAAAGAGCTCTTTTTTTTTTTTTCCTTACTAGAAAAGACAGAGGCTGAGGCTTGACTGGTTGACTGGAACAGACATAATGACTAGTGGCCACGTGAGGCCTGGAGATGAGGTCATTGGTGTGGTTACCAAGACTTAGCAGGTTAGTGAACTTATAGTAAAGGAGGTAGTGTTAACTCCTTACAGAGACTTCCATTCACAGTCACCAAACACTTAGATACCAAACACAGTTCTAAGTATTGTCCTAATGTGGCCTCTAAATATGCACCATCTGATTAAAAAAATACAAGATGATTCCCAGTTTCAGATGAAGAACAAAATCACAGCAACCCAGAGATGACAACGCTTGACCGAGGTCACATAGTTTCTGGGGCTGGGGTTGGGAAGAAGAGGAACTCGCACTCCACTTTGCGGAGGGAGATCTTGCTGATGTTAGGGTTTCTCTAGAGAAAGCACATTTCAGGGCAGATGCTGACATCACTATCCGTTCAGCAAAAACATCCCAAGTGCTGAACTCACTCCTGTGCTCCTGGCTTCATTTTCTCACACGTGGCACAAACAGCGTTCTCTGCCGTGACATCCAACCACTGAGGAAAGATCAACTTACAGAGGGTAAAGCTGCCTAGCAGGTGGTGGACGGAGGAACAAGCCCTAAAAACGTCTTGATTAAAATGCAATTACTGAACTTAGGAGTTTGCTTCTCTGAAGGCTTGTCTGTCTTGGAGCTGGGGACATGCTTCGTTGGGTAATGGCATTTGACACCAAGCCCTGAGGATCTGAATTTGATCCCCAGAACCCATGTGACAGAGAGAGAGAACTGGCTCTGAGGACCACCTTCCGACCGACATATAGGTGTTATAACAGGCTCACCCCTTCACCCTGTGAATAAAGATTTGAGAATTTTTAAAAAGAAGAAAAGTTTGGTTGTCTTGGAAACCCATCCCAGAGGATGCTTGGTGTGAAAAGTTGTCCTCTCTGTAGGATTTGTCTGTGATGTCACCAGAGTCATTGTGACATCTGTGAAGCAGAAAGGGACAGAGTCCTACCATTGTTTGACTGACAGTGACCCCAGGAGAGGGTAGAGATCATGTGACAGTGTTCCCTTTCTTCCTATGGCCCAATTCTGAAATTCCCCAGATGTAGGGCCTCCCAGTGCTAGGCAAGGCAGCTGGCATTTTTCCAGCACTGCCCTGGCATCGTATCCCGTTCACACAAAGCAGATATTGTTGAAAAAAGCCACCATCCTGCAATCGCTTGGCATCATCCCCTGCCGGGCATGCATGTGGGAGAAAGAGCCTGCTCACTGAGAAGAATAGATTCTATCTTATTGTAGGTCTTTTTTGGAGAGAGGACTCGCAGGAGAATGACTTTGCTCAGAGGTGAGGATAGGGCGAGTCACGTGAGGTGATTTCCTGGGACATCTGGTAATGCCACCGGGATATTGCAAATGCCCTGTTTGCCTCCTTGCTCCCACTTTCACTGACATTGACTCTCACCCAAGCCTCTCTCATTGTCCAAGCCTCTTGGATTTGTGTTACACGGTGGCGCACTTGGTCCTCAGCCAGGGTCAGGCATTCTGAAGTTAGTGGTCTAGAGTTTGCGTCTCACCTTTTTTATTGTTTGTGGTTGTCTCAGGCAATGCTCTATTGCCGTGAAGAGACACTATGACCACCCACGGCAACTCTTGTAAAGGAAAGCATTTAATTAGGACTGGCAGACCATCTCATAGGGAGGCTTAAGTGTTATAGCTTGGGTGGGAAGGTATCCTGGCTGTTGGGACCCAGGTTTGATTCCCAACCTGTCTGTAACTGTTTCTAAGAGACATCTCATCCCTGAATGTGTGTGTGTGTGTGTGTGTGTGTGTGAGTGTGTGTGTGTGTGCGTGTATGTGTCCATGTGTATGTTTGTGTATATGTGTATATGTATGTATATGTGTATGTATGTGTCTGTGTGTATATGTGCCTGTGTGTATGTATGTATGTGTATAAATGTGTATATGTGTGTATGTGTGTATATGTGTGTTTGTATGTGCATATGTTTATGTGTGTGTATGTATTTGTATGTATATATGTCTGTATGTGTATGTATGTGTTGTGTGTGTATGTGTATATATGTCTGTGCATGCATATATGTATGTGTGTATTTGTGTGTATGTGCTTATGTGTGTATATGTATGTGTGTATGCATGTGTGTGCATGTGTGTGTATGTATATGTGTGTGTGTATGTGCATGAGAAAGTCAGGGGACAGCTCTGTGGAGCTGGTTCTCTCCTTCCACCTTTCCGTGGGAAAATAAGCAAATCCAGACATGGCGACTCACCTGCAGTCCCAACACTTAGCAGGGCTGTTACAACTTCCAAACCAGCCTGAACTCCAAAGTGAGACCCCAGTCTCAACCCTCCCATCCCCCCAAAGCCATGAAACATAAAAGCTGTCATTTGGATCATTTTCGTTTCCCACAGTAAAGTGCAGACAGCAGCAACATGACCAAATGTTGGTGAGCTTGGCAGAGGTCTGTGAGGTGTGGTTAGTTGTTTTATGCCCACTGTAACTCTCATTCTACTCCGAGCCTTTTTCTTCTCCTCCTTTTTCTGAAAAGTGTACTGATTTCTTGTACTAATTTACACATGTTTTGTCTACACATATGTCTGTGCATGCCCTGTGTGTCTGATCTTCACAGACAGAGGAGGGCATCAGATCCCTTAGAAATGGAGTTATAGACAGTTCTGGGAATCAAACCTGGGTCCTCTGGGAGAACAGCACACACTTTTAACCTCTGAGCCATCTCTCCAGCCTCGTTGAAACTTTTTCAAGTAAAAAAGTTTTCTTAAGAATATTTCATAATCTGAGTGGTGGTGGCACCCACCTTCAGTCACAGCACTCAGGAGGCAGAGGCCAGCCTGGTCTACAGAGTGAGTTCAGGCTCAGCCAAGGCTACACAGAGAAACCTTGTCCAAAAAAACCACAAACAAACAAACAAACAACAACAAAAACCACCAAAAACAGAGAGAGGAAGGAAGGAAGGAAGGAAGGGAGGGAGGGAGGGAGGAAGGGAGGGAGGGAGGAAAGGAAGGGAGGAAGGGAGGGAGGGAGGGAGGAAGGAAGGAAGGAAAGGAAGGGAGGGAGGGAGGGAGGGAGGGAGGAAGGAAGGGAGGGAGGGAGGGAGGGAGGGAGGGAGGAAGGAAGGAAGGAAGGAAGGAAGGAAGGAAGGAAGGAAGGAAGGAAGGAAGAAAATTTCAGGTGACAGGCACTTGTTACAGTTAAGCCTGATGACCTGAGGTCAATTTCTGGAACCCACTTAAAGGTGGAGATGACCTACTTCACAAAGTTGCCCTCCGACCTCTAAATGTGTACTGAGGCACACGTGTCCCCCACAAATAACAATCAATAAAATTTTTAAAAAGAAGGCTCCATTAATTAAGAAAGGGAGAAAAGAAATGAATGCGGGTTCATACGATAATTTGTGTCTGGAATGTTTGCCAAAGGCTAGCATGTTAAAGGCTTGGTCGCGGCATAGGGTGCTGTTGAGAGATGAGGCCCTGGGTATGTTTTTGAAGGGTGTTGGGGGAACCACAGCCTGCTCCTCTTTTTTCCCCCTTGTCTGCTTCCTTGCATGAAGTGATTTCTGCCACACATTCTTGACATAATGGGGTACCTTGACTACACAGGTCTCAAAGCAATAGGGCTTACTGATCTTGGGCTGAAACCAGGCACTGAAATAAACAGGTCTCTCCTTGTAACTAGATCACCTCAGGCATTTGCTACAGTCAGGGAAAGCTGGTGAACATGGGCACGGCGTCCTTAACCAGACCACGGACTACACCTGGATTTCTTCCGTTCATTTTGTTGCTTTTGAGACAGAGTTTCTCTGTGTAGCCTTGGCTGTCCTGGAACTCACTCCGTAGACTGGACTGCTCTCAAACTCACAGAGATCTGCCTGCCTCTGCCTCCCAAGTGCTGGGATTAAATGTGTGTGACACCACCACCATCCAGCATTGAAAAAAAATTACGTTTCCATGTTTGTCACACATGTATGTATGTATGTATGTATGTATGTATGTATGTATGTATGTATGTATATATGTGTGTATGTGTTGGCATGTGTGTGTGAGGGTGTACATGTGTGCATATGCATGTGGAAGCCAAGACTGTCTTTGAGAACCTTCCGGGATACAGATCCCTCTCGCACTTACTGAGGGAAGAGATTTCTCCCAATTGAACCCAGACCTCCCTGACCTGGGGAGCCTACTCTGCTTTCTGAGTCCTGGAATTGCAGGTGGGCTCATGGCTCCTGGTGTGCCAGGGATCCGAAATTCAGTCTTCCGGCTGAGCCTCACCGCCCTCCGAGCCACCTCCGTAGCCTCTAGCTTGTATAGAATGTTCTTTTTCCTGCCCCGGGATCAGATCCAGGCCAGCTGCACTTAGTTGTCACGTCTCTTCTGAGCTGTGAAAAGTTCCCCATTTTCCATGACCCTGAATCACTTTGAGTTATCAGAGTTTTCCCATGAGGAGTCAGACCATGGCTATGGACTTAGGGGGAGATCACCATAGAAATAAGATGCTGTTTTCCTTTGAACTGCGGTAGAAGGTACAGGATCCCAACATGCCATCAACAGAGGGTGGGAATGGCTCACTGTGGTCCCATGACTAAGGTGGTCAGCTGTCTTTCTTCACAGTGAAGGGACTATTTTTTTTAATTCTACTTTTTTTTTTTGACGTGAGTCACTAAGTCTGGGTTATATTCAGCATAAAAAAAGGGAAGCCCTCTCTCTAGAAGGGATTTTACAGATGGAATTTGAAGCTGTCTACAAAGAAAATATATCTCTTGTCCATAATTTTATTTTACCTTTCTTTAAAAAATAAATAATTAGTTTTCATTTGTTCTTCAAGAATACCACACAGGTATATAATGTACTTTGGTTCTATCCATCCCCTATTGCCCCTTCCAACCCCACCCGCACAACCCTCCCCATAGCTCCCCCCTTCAACTTTATTTCCTCCTTGTCTTCTTTTTATAAAAATAACACACTGGGCTCAATTAATGCTGCTTCTATGTGCATGGGTGTGGGACCACTGGGTGGGAGCGACCTACAAGTGTTCCATAATCCCAGAAAGAAAAATGACTTTCTGTCCCCGAACAACCATGAACTGAGAGCAGTTCCTTAGCTGTGCTGGAGCCTTGTGACTTGCCCTACAGCCATGCTGGAATTTTTACTGACTTGATTGAACATGAATAACCACAGCTGTCGAGAGTTCATAAATGCAAAGGCCGGGTTCTATCCAGAAGCCACAGCCTCACAGCACCCTTCCCACCCTCCACCCCTCCATCATGTTATTCCTAGAGCTGTGTGTGTGCGTGTGTGTGCATGTGTGTGTGTGCTCGCGAGTGTGTTTGCGCGTGCATGCATGAGTGCGTGTGCGTGTGTGCGTGTGTGTGTGTGTGCGTGTGCACGCGAGGGTGTTTGCGCGTGCATGCATGAGTGCGTGTGCGTGTGTGCGTGTGTGTGTGTGTGCTCGCGAGTGTGTTTGCGCGTGCATGCATGAGTGCGTGTGCGTGTGTGCGTGTGTGTGTGCGTGTGCGTGTGTGTGTGCGTGTGCACGCGAGGGTGTTTGCGCATGCGTGCATGAGTGCATGTGTGTGTGTGTGTGTGTGTGTGTGTGTGTGTGTGTGCATTTGGGGATATCTCATTTAGGGCTGAGCACTAACAGTCACCTCTTCTTAGCACTTTGATCAGTTGAGTCTCTGCATTAATCATTGCTTATTATGGAACAAAAAACTTCTCTGATCAAGGTTGAGAGCAGCACAAATCCATGTGCCCAAACATAAATATTTAGAAGCCAATTTGACAGTATAACCAGCAAAACTTTAGTAGCTTCCCTCCCCCTAATGGCCAATGGCCTCCCCAGGCATGAGCTTTTTGTACAAGGCATGAATGCCCTCTGTGAAGCTGGCCTCAATCCAATCAATGATTGGTCTCCCCAGTAACAACCATGCCACTATTGCGCTGGTGGGCGCATTTTTACACAGCAGTTCCATATTATAGCATTCAGGCCTGCTACTAGGTAAGATCGCCTAAGTCTTCTCCCCTCAGTGAACTGAATAATATCCCTTGGCACCCTTAAAGTGAAACAGCAGATAGGAAACTTGCAGATTGATTTCTTCATTTCCTGAGCCCAAAGTGTGTAACGTCCTTCTCAGCAGGGTCTTAGCGTGTAGATACTGTGGGAAACATAGAGCAGTAGACATAATCCGCGTTGTCTCAGGGCCCTATGGAACCTCCCTGACCAATGTCATAGGAAGATTGTGAGTGTTACAGCTTGGATGGAAAGGTATCCCGGCAACTGGGAGCTAAGGAAGACCATAAAGTCACAGCGTACAACAGACTTCACACAGGAGATTTTCACACAGGGAAAACTCCAGAAGGGGTGGCCACCTCTGGTTGGGTGAGAAACAGCCATTGGGTGGGTCTAGCCGTTAGGGCAGTTAGAGTGTTGTTTGGGTGGAACCTGGTGATTCTTGAGGAGGGACCTGACCACTCATGTGCTTCAAGAGGCTTACAGACACAGTCCATTCCCAGCACTGAGAATTTTATTTCATGACCCATGTCTTGGGGGGGGGGCAGGACCACCCACCCATGCAGGATATCTCTGTTCAAACTCCTTGTAAAGTTAGGTATCTAAGTTAGCTTACAAAGAAGTGGGATTCCATAAGTTTTCTTCATAATCCTTAGTTTTGGTCAGTCAATTCTTACTATTCCTTTCTCCTATCCATAGTTTATTCACATCAGTATGTATTTGCAGATACTTATTTTATTCTTTGAACTATCGTCTAACACTTCTGCTATTTTGTTGAACAAATTGTCCCAACCTTAGTCATTGGGATGCCTTCCCCAGTTCTTGCTTTTTGGATTGGCCCCAATTTCCCCTGCCATCTCCTCTCTTTCTGGCACACTGAGAAGCTCCTGGCTCATCCCGCCATCTCCCTGCTTTGGCTTTAGAACTGGTCCTTTCTCAAAGGAGCCCTGGCTTCTTTTACTGGAGAATAGTTTAAAAATTTTTTTAAAGATTTACTTGTTATTATCTTTGTTTGTTTGAGTGTTTTGCCTGCATGTGTGCATGTGCACCATGTGTGTGCAGTTGCCCTTAGAGACCAGGAGAAGGAGTCAGATTCCCCTGGAACTGGAGTTACAGATCACGATAGGCTATTGTGTGCTGGGAGCCAAACCTGGGTCTTCTGCAAGAGCAGGAAGCCTTCTCTTCAGCCCCAAGAATGGCATTTGAAACAAGTTTCTGGGTTCTAAGAGTGCTTCTTGGTACTTGTGAAATTGCTTCTAGAGCCTTCCAAAGGAAAGAGATAAGAAATATATACCTAAATACCACCCCATATATAAGCATGTCTGTATTTGTGTCTTTCTATCTGCATATATGTATACATACATACATACATACATACATACATACATACAATTCATACTGACCACTCTGACTCTGGACACGGCCTTACAAGATTTGTTTGAGATTCCTCATCCTAACAGCAGAAACCTACCTGTTATCTACAACTTATTTAACTCTAGTAGACATGGAAAATATTTTCAGAGTTGCTTATCCATCTCTTTATGAGAATCGAATGTATCCTTTGTCTTCGGTCTTACAGATTTCAATTAAAACACCATTTCCAGGGTTACCTAAGCTCATTCCTTTTTCCCCTCACGACTGGAACATCTTCATCTTTGCAAAGTATTTCAGTATCCAGTTTCCTCTGTGAGGGGAGAAGCCAGCAGGACACGTGGAGATTGAACTGGTTGGTTCTGGTCACATGACCGATTGGTCTATGATCAGTGGTAGGCAGGGCGTTTAGGTTTACTACATCGTAGTGTCTTTTTTTTTTATTATTATTAACTTGAGTATTCCTTATATACATTTCGAGTGTTATTCCCTTTCCCGGTTTCCGGGCAAACATCCCCCTCCCCCCTCCCCTTCCTTATGGGTATTCCCCTTCCAGCCCTCCCCCTATTGCCACCCTCCCCACAACAGTCTAGTTCACTGGGGGTTCAGTCTTAGCAGGACCCAGGGCTTCCCCTTCCACTGGTGCTCTTACTAGGATATTCATTGCTACCTATGGGGTCAGAGTCCAGGGTCAGTCCATGTATAGTCTTTAGGTAGTGGCTTAGTCCCTGGAAGCTCTGGTTGCTTGGCATTGTTGTACATATGGGGTCTCGAGCCCCTTCAAGCTCTTCCAGTTCTTTCTCTGATTCCTTCAACGGGGGTTCTATTCTCAGTTCAGTGGTTTGCTTCTGGCATTCGCCTCTGTATTTGCTGTATTCTGGCTGTGTCTCTCAGGAGCGATCTACATCCGGCTCCTGTCGGTCTGCACTTCTTTGCTTCATCCATCTTGTCTAATTGGGTGGCTGTATATGTATGGGCCACATGTGGGGCAGGCTCTGAATGGGTGTTCCTTCAGTCTCTGTTTTAATCTTTGCCTGTCTCTTCCCTGTCAAGAGTATTCTTGTTCCCCTTTTAAAGAAGGAGTGAAGCATTCACATTTTGATCATCCGTCTTGAGTTTCTTTTGTTCTAGGCATCTAGGGTAATTCAAGCATTTGGGCTAATAGCCACTTATCAATGAGTGCATACCATGTATGTCTTTCTGTGATTGGGTTAGCTCACTCAGAATGATATTATCCAGTTCCAACCATTTGCCTACCAATTTCATAAAGCCGTTGTTTTTGATAGCTGAGTAATATTCCATTGTGTAGATGTACCACATTTTCTGTATCCATTCTTCTGTTGAAGGGCATCTGGGTTCTTTCCAGCTTCTGGCTACTATGAATAAGGCTGCGATGAACATAGTGGAGCACGTGTCTTTTTTATATGTTGGGGCATCTTTTGGGTATATGCCCAAGAGAGGTATAGCTGGATCCTCAGGCAGTTCAATGTCCAATTTTCTGAGGAACCTCCAGACTGATTTCCAGAATGGTTGTACCAGTCTGCAATCCCACCAACAATGGAGGAGTGTTCCTCTTTCTCCGCATCCTCACCAGCATCTGCTGTCACCTGAGTTTTTGATCTTAGCCATTCTCACTGGTGTGAGGTGAAATCTCAGGGTTGTTTTGATTTGCATTTCCCTTATGACTAAAGATGTTGAACATTTCTTTAGGTGTTTCTCAGCCATTCGGCATTCCTCAGCTGTGAATTGTTTGTTTAGCTCTGAACCCCATTTTTTAATAGGGTTATTTGTCTCCCTGCGGTCTAACTTCTTGAGTTCTTTGTATATTTTGGATATAAGGCCTCTATCTGTTGTAGGATTGGTAAAGATCTTTTCCCAATCTGTTGGTTGCCGTTTTGTCCTAGCCACAGTGTCCTTTGCCTTACAGAAGCTTTGCAGTTTTATGAGATCCCATTTGTTGATTCTTGATCTTAGAGTATAAGCCATTGGTGTTTTGTTCAGGAAATTTTTTCCAGTGCCCATGTGTTCCAGATGCTTCCCTAGTTTTTCTTCTATTAGTTTGAGTGTGTCTGGTTTGATGTGGAGGTCCTTGATCCACTTGGACTTAAGCTTTGTACAGGGTGATAAGGATGGATCGATCTGCATTTTTCTACATATTGACTTCCAGTTGAACCAGCACCATTTGCTGAAAATGCTATCTTTTTTCCATTGGATGGTTTTGGCTCCTTTGTCAAAAATCAAGTGACCATAGGTGTGTGGGTTCATTTCTGGGTCTTCAATTCTGTTCCATTGGTCTGTCTGTCTCTGTACCAATACCATGCAGTTTTTATCACTATTGCTCTGTAATACTGCTTGAGTTCAGGGATAGTGATTCCCCCTGAAGTCCTTTTATTGTTGAGGATAGTTTTAGCTATCCTGGGTTTTTTGTTATTCCAGATGAATTTGGAAATTGTTCTGTCTAACTCTTTGAAGAATTGGATTGGTATTTTGATGGGGATTGCATTGAATCTGTAGATCGCTTTTGGTAAAATGGCCATTTTTACTATATTAATCCTGCCAATCCATGAGCATGGGAGATCTTTCCATCTTCTGAGGTGTTCTTCAATTTCTTTCTTCAGTGTCTTGAAGTTCTTATTGTACAGATCTTTTACTTGCTTGGTTAAAGTCACACCGAGGTACTTTATATTATTTGGGTCTATTATGAAGGGTGTCGTTTCCCTAATTTCTTTCTCGGCTTGTTTCTCTTTTGTGTAGAGGAAGGCTACTGATTTATTTGAGTTAATTTTATACCCAGCCACTTTGCTGAAGTTGTTTATCAGCTTTAGTAGTTCTCTGGTGGAACTTTTGGGATCACTTAAATATACTATCATATCATCTGCAAATAGTGATATTTTGACTTCTTCTTTTCCGATCTGTATCCCCTTGACCTCCTTTTGTTGTCTGATTGCTCTGGCTAGAACTTCAAGAACTATATTGAATAGGTAGGGAGAGAGTGGGCAGCCTTGTCTAGTCCCTGATTTTAGTGGGATTGCTTCAAGTTTCTCTCCATTTAGTTTAATGTTAGCAACTGGTTTGCTGTATATGGCTTTTACTATGTTTAGGTATGGGCCTTGAATTCCTATTCTTTCCAGGACTTTTATCATGAAGGGGTGTTGAATTTTGTCAAATGCTTTCTCAGCATCTAATGAAATGATCATGTGGTTTTGTTCTTTCAGTTTGTTTATATAATGGATCACGTTGATGGTTTTCCTTATATTAAACCATCCCTGCATGCCTGGGATGAAGCCTACTTGATCATGGTGGATGATTGTTTTGATGTGCTCTTGGATTCAGTTTGCCAGAATTTTATTGAGTATTTTTGCGTCGATATTCATAAGGGAAATTGGTCTGAAGTTCTCTTTCTTTGTTGGGTCTTTGTGTGGTTTAGGTATAAGAGTAATTGTGGCTTCATAGAAGGAATTTGGTAATGCTCCATCTGTTTCAATTTTGTGGAATATTTTGGATATTATTGGTATGAGGTCTTCTATGAAGGTTTGATAGAATTCTGCACTAAACCCGTCTGGACCTGGGCTCTTTTTGGTTGGGAGACCTTTAATGACTGCTTCTATTTCCTTAGGAGTTATGGGGTTGTTTAACTGGTTTATCTGTTCCTGATTTAACTTCGGTACCTGGTATCTGTCTAGGAAATTGTCCATTTCCTGCAGATTTTCAAGTTTTGTTGAATATAGGCTTTTATAGTAAGATCTGATGATTTTTTGAATTTCCTCTGAATCTGTAGTTATGTCTCCCTTTTCATTTCTGATTTTGTTAATTTGGACACACTCTCTGTGTCCTCTCGTTAGTCTGGCTAAGGGTTTATGTATCTTGTTGATTTTCTCAAAGAACCAACTTTTGGTTCTATTGATTGTTTCTATGGTCCTTTTTGTTTCTACTTGGTTAATTTCAGCTCTGAGTTTGATTATTTCCTGCCTTCTACTCCTCCTGGGTGTATTTGCTTCTTTTTGTTCTAGAGCTTTTAGGTGTGCTGTCAAGCTGCTGACATATGCTCTTTCCTGTTTCTTTCTGCAGGCACTCAGCGCTATGAAATTTCCTCTTAGCACAGCTTTCATTGTGTCCCATAAGTTTGGGTATGTTGTACCTTCATTTTCATTAAATTCTAAAAAGTCTTTAATTTCTTTCTTTATTTCTTCCTTGACCAGGTTATCATTGAGTAGAGCATTGTTCAATTTCCACGTATATGTGGGCATTCTTCCCTTATTGTTATTGAAGACTAGTTTTAGGCCGTGGTGGTCCGATAGCACGCATGGGATTATTTCTATCTTTCTGTACCTGTTGAGGCCCATTTTTTGACCAATTATATGGTCAGTTTTGGAGAAAGTACCATGAGGAGCTGAGAAGAAGGTATATCCTTTTGCTTTAGGATAGAATGTTCTATAAATATCCGTTAAGTCCATTTGGCTCATGACTTCTCTTAGTCTGGCTATGTCTCTGTTTAATTTCTGTTTCCATGATCTGTCCATTGATGAGAGTGGGGTGTTGAAATCTCCTACTATTATTGTGTGAGGTGCAATGTGTGTTTTGAGCTTTAGTAAGGTTTCTTTTACGTATGTAGGTGCCCTTGTATTTGGGGCATAGATATTTAGGATTGAGAGTTCATCTTGGTGGATTTTTCCTTTGATGAATATGAAGTGTCCTTCCTTATCTTTTTTGATGACTTTTAGTTGAAAATTGATTTTATCTGATATTAGAATGGCTACTCCAGCTTGCTTCTTCCGACCATTTGCTTGGAAAGTTGTTTTCCAGCCTTTCACTCTGAGGTAGTGTCTGTCTTTGTCCCTGAGGTGTGTTTCCTGTAGGCAGCAGAATGCAGGGTCCTCGTTGAGTATCCAGTTTGTTAATCTATGTCTTTTTACTGGGGAGTTGAGGCCATTGATGTTGAGAGATATTAAGGAATAGTGATTATTGCTTCCTGTTATATTCATATTTGGATGTGAGGTTATGTTTGTGTGCTTTTCTTCTCTTTGTTTTGTTGCCAAGACGATTAGTTTCTTGCTTCTTCTAGGGTATAGCTTGCCTCCTTATGTTGGGCTTTACCATTTATTATCCTTTGTAGTGCTGGATTTGTAGAAAGATATTGTGTAAATTTGGTTTTGTCATGGAATATCTTGGTTTCTCCATCTATGTTAATTGAGAGTTTTGCAGGATACAGTAACCTGGGCTGGCATTTGTGTTCTCTTAGGGTCTGTATGACATCAGTCCAGGATCTTCTGGCCTTCATAGTTTCTGGCGAAAAGTCTGGTGTGATTCTGATAGGTCTGCCTTTATATGTTACTTGACTTTTTTCCCTTACTGCTTTTAATATTCTTTCTTTATTTTGTGCGTTTGGTGTTTTGACTATTATGTGACGGGAGGTTTTTCTTTTCTGGTCCAATTTATTTGGGGTTCTGTAGGCTTCTTGTATGCCTATGGGTATCTCTTTTTTTAGGTTAGGGAAGTTTTCTTCTATGATTTTGTTGAAGATATTTACTGGTCCTTTGAGCTGGGAGTCTTCACTCTCTTCTATACCTATTATCCTTAGGTTTGATCTTCTCATTGAGTCCTGGATTTCCTGTATGTTTTGGACCAGTAGCTTTTTCCGCTTTACATTATCTTTGACAGTTGAGTCAATGATTTCTATGGAATCTTCTGCTCCTGAGATTCTCTCTTCCATCTCCTGTATTCTGTTGGTGAAGCTTGTATCTACAGCTCCTTGTCTCTTCTTTTGGTTTTCTATATCCAGGGTTGTTTCCATGTGTTCTTTCTTGATTGCTTCTATTTCCATTTTTAATTCCTTCAACTGTTTGATTGTGTTTTCCTGGAATTCTTTCAGGGATTTTTGTGACTCCTCTCTATGGGCTTCTACTTGTTTATTTATGATTTCCTAGAATTCTTTCAGGGATTTTTGTGACTCCTCTCTATGGGCTTCTACTTGTTTAATTATGTTTTCCTGGAATTCTTTCAGGCATTTTTGTGATTCCTCTCTGTAGGCTTCTACTTGTTCTCTAAGGGAGTTCTTCACGTCTTTCTTGAAGTCCTCCAGCATCATGATCAAATATGATTTTGAAACTAGATCTTGCTTTTCTGGTGTGTTTGGATATTCCATGTTTGTTTTGGTGGGAGAATTGGGCTCTGATGGTGCCATGTAGTCTTGGTTTCTGTTGCTTGGGTTCCTGCGCTTGCCTCTCGCCATCAGATTATCTCTAGTGTTACTTTGTTCTGCTATTTCTGACAGTGGCTAGACTGCCCTATAAGCCTGTGTGTCAGGAGTGCTGTAGACCTCTTTTCCTGTTTTCTTTCAGCCTGTTATGGCGACAGAGTGTTCTGCTTTCGGGCGTGTAGTTTTTCCTCTCTACAGGTCTTCAGCTGTTCCTGTGGGCCTGTGTCTTGAGTTCACCAGACAGGTCACTTGCAGCAGACAAGTTGGTCTTACCTGTGGTCCCGAGGCTCAAGTTCGCTCGCGGGGTGCTGCCCACGAGCTCTCTGCAGCGGCAGCAACCAGGAAGATCTGTGCCGCCATTTCCGGGAGCTTCAGTGCACCAGGGTTCCAGATGGTGTTTGGTGTTTTCCTCTGGCGTCCGAGATGTGTATCCAGAGTGCAGTCTCTTCTGGTTTCCCAGGCGTGTCTGCCTCTCTGAGGGTTTAGCTCTCCCTCCCATGGGATTTGGGTGCAGAGAACTGTTTATTCGGTCTGTTTCCTTCAGGTTCCGGCAGTGTCTCAGGCACAGGGGTCCTGCTGCTCCTGGGCCCTCCCCTACGGGAACCCAGAGGCCTTATACAGTTTCCTCTTGGGCCAGTTATGTCGGCAGGGGTGGGCAGTGTTGGTGGTCTCTTCCGCTCTGCAGCCTCAGGAGTGCCCACCTGACCAGGCGGTGGGGTCTCTCCCATGGTGTCTGGGAGCAGAGAGTTGCTGCGGGCCGGGATCCTCGGGTGTGGGACTCCCGGTAAACACAGGAGGTGCCCGGTCCTAGAGGAATTCTGCCTCTGTGTGTCCCGATAGATCGTAGTGTCTTTTCAGAGATTTTTGTATTTTGGTTGCTCTGGTTGCAGAGCCAGATGCTTCATAGAGTATCTGGTGAGAAGAAAAGGTGAAACATGGTTGGGTAGCCTGTGTGCTTTGGTCTAGCCGAGTTGCTATGTGTTGCTAGGCAGAATGATTTCCCTTAGTGATGGGGAAACTAAAACCCAGAGAGAATATATAACTCGCCCCAGATGAGCCAGCTGGTTGAGGGAGATAGACTCAGGGCAAGTTCGTGGTCTCACATCTGTCCTTCTCACAGTACTACATGGATTGTGGGGATGAGAAGAGGGTTACAGGACTCCAGAAAAAATCTGTTGAAGTTGATTCAACAGCTCTGGGAAGGTTTTCACCTTCTGAGTCCATTGCTCTGTACATGGAGAAGTAGAGTAGAAAGGTACTTTCATACTTTCAACAGCCACAAGTGGCAAGATTAGGAAATGCCTAAAGACTTTAGGAACTTGGTCGCTACATGTCACCACATCCAAATGGGACTGGAGAGGTTTGTATGTCAGAGCTATCATGCTTCAGTGACATCCTGATGATTGCTCTTGTCACCCACATAGTACTAAAACACTGCCTGTGCTATGCTACCTGTCCTACTCAGGGCGTGGAAACACTTACATTTTTCTGCTTGATATAAAGGAGGGATTGAGGGTTGAAGAGATGGCTCAGCGGTTAAGAGCACCGACTGCTCTTCCAGAGGTATTGAGTTCAATTCCCAGCAACCACATGGTGGCTCACAACCATCTGTAATGGGATCCGATGCCCTCTTCTGGTGTGTCTGAAGACAGCTACAGTGTATAGCTGTATATTTATAATAATATAAATATTTATAATAAATAAATAAATAAATAGATAAATCTTTTTTTAAAAGAAGGGATTGAAACTTTTATTTCTTTCCTTTTAAAAAAGTTCTTTTCTTTCTTTCTAGTTACTGTTTTTATAGACTCCGGCACAGTTCATGGAACATGACCAAATTCTATTACTGTTTACTGAAGGAGTGAATGCAGGCTCCTGGGAGAGACTTCTCATGAAAGTTCTCTGCCACCTCTGGAGTAGCACACAGGTGGGAGGACGCTCAAGCATCCGGCTGGGCACGTTGCTTAACCTCTCTGGGCCTTACTTTCTCCAAGTCATAGTCACTCTTGATGGGTGACTTGCGAAGTTGATAGACTTTAGAATCACTTTCAAGGTGACAGCACCAGTCCCTGGACTCAGGTCATGGACTGAATTAAAGGGAGGAAATGAATTAGCATAGGAATTTGTTGCCATCTTTTCTGGGTGAAGACATAATGTGACCAGCTACCTCATGCTCTCCCCAGTGCACCTTTCTTGCCTTGATGAACTGTACTGCCTGGAGCCATGAGCCCAGATAAACCCTCTGTACCCGTAGGTTGCTTTCGTTGGGTATTTTGTTGAAGCAATGAGTCCAATAACTAAGACACCCCACCCATGGGGTGCTCCTGGCTTATTTTGAATTAAATTGGATAGTCTCTAAAGCACGCTTGCAATCTGTAACTCTGTAATTCTAACACTTAATGAAGGTTATAAAAAGTATTATGAACATCTCTAGATTGACTCACGTGACAGACATAGCAGAGGCCACCATGCAGTAGAGTTAGACCATCAGCTGACTTCTTCACCTGAGTCAGGCCCAGTTGATCGCTGGCGGGCACTGGAGTGCAGTGCTGGGGCCCCCTGAGGGCCAGTGGTATATGTGAAAGTGATGCTTGTCCAGAGTGCAAAATAGTGTCAGGCATGTCAATGTCTGCCATCCCCAACGTAGATGCTCAAGACAATGTCCCCCGGGACTTCCGGAAGAAGTGATACTTTCCTGTGACTTTGTTTGATAATGGAGAAACTGCTTGGATGGGGCCAGGATCTCCTAGTGAGAAGCTTCAGGTTAGACAGGCTAATAGTGACCCTTGTTGTCTACCTGCCTTTTTCTTTTTCTTTTAAAAGATTTATTTACTCATTTTGTGTTTACAAGTGCTCTATCTGCATGTATAGAAGAGGGCATCTCATCCCATTACAGACGGTTGTGAGCCACCATGTGATTGCTGGGAATTGAACTCAGGACCTCAGGAAGAACAGCCAGTGCTCCTAACCGCTGAGACATCTGTCCAGCCCCTGCCTTTTCCTTTCCCAGGCTAATACAGAACACTAAACTGATTGGTTGATTGATTAGTGAGAAGTGAAAACTCGACTCAGGTCATTCTAGTTCCCTAAGACTCAAATAGTTCTTGAGGAAAATGAAACTACAGAGATGTGTAAACATTCTCTAAATAAAATTAAACCCATTTACCTGAGAATTTTACAAGCCAAACACCTCCAACATGCTAGGCAGTCCAACCAAACAGCATGGCTCCGAGAACACAGGTGATCTTTTTCTTTCCCAAAGATTTATTTTTACTTATTTTATGTGTATGAGCATTTACTTCATACATGCAGTGCCCATGGAGGCCAGAAGAGGGCATCAGATCCTTCCTGGAACTGGAGTTAGAGACGGTTGTGTCCATGGGCGTGTTGGGAACTGAACCCCAGGCCTCTGCAAGAGCAGCAGGTGCTCTTAACTGCTGAGCCATCTTTCCAGACAACAGATGTTCTCCAACCCTCCTCCTCTGCCCCATCCCCTGACTCCTGTCCTCTTAAGTCAGTGTGTGAGGTCCAGGAGCCTTCTAGATAAACCCTTGTGATGTGGAAATGGTAAAACTCGGTGTTTGCTTCCCAGAATTCTCGAAGTAAATATGAAACTGATGGTTATTGCACCTCTTTGTACTCTGGGAAAGCCAGCCAGCTGTGCAGAAACCTTCACAGCGCTCACAGTCTCCCTCTAGAGTACACCCTGAGTGACCCGACATCCTCTTAGCAAGTCCCATCTCCTAATGGTTCCAGAACCTCCAAATAGTACCGTGGGCTGGGGACCAGACCTTTAACACATGGGCCTCTGAGAAACACTGCAGATCCAGCAGGACCCAGCTGTGCTGCGTGTGGGGACAGTTCCCCTTCCCTGCCTGCTGGGTGTGTGCCAATGTCTTCACACCATGGTTCGAGGGTTGTCTGTATGGATGTGCCCATCCCTTCATGGCTGGCCAGAAATATTTTACCTGAAAGATCCAGATGACAACCCTAGCCCCTCTTCCCTGCTTCCCTCACTTAACAACACGGGCTCCCACCGCTTCCCTCAGAGCTGATCTTTCTCTGCTGTCCAGGCAGTTCTTGAAAAGACTGAGCTAACTCAGAGCAATGACTTCGGGACTTGAAATAGATGTTTTTCCTGTCCCACATATGACAGGGTGACTTCCTCAATAGAAATATCACTTCAAGAAGAACAGGACGTCCTTGTAGCAGAGCCAAGAAGGTCACATGACCAGACAGTTGGGGGCCTTCTGGGACCTTGTTTCCTCTTAAGCTGCTGGCAAGGACTTGTCCATAAAAGCCTGTCAGTGACAGATGCTGGCGAGCCCTCATGAATGATTCCCTCCCAGAGTCAGTCCAGAGCACTTTCTGCAGGGTGCAGATAGCTAATGAAGGAATACTGGAAGAGGCGTTGGAGAAAATTCATGAAACATCTCTGGTGATCTCAGGGTGATGAACCTGGAAGGCAGGAGCTTCTGCATGTGACAACCAGGGAATCCCCATGACTGTTTTATCTGATTTCGTGACACCCTTCCAGGAGGTCGTAAGGTTTGGACAAGCAGCCCAGTGTGCTGATTGGGGAATTCCTTGGCCTAGTCTGGAGCCAGTTGGAATGGAGAATGGGAAGCAGAGGGAAGAATTCAAGGTCAGCCAGAAGATCAGGGCATGGATGAAGGATGAGACTCAGCCCTGACACTAGCTCCCGATGCACTGACCTCCCAGACACATGGTCATAGTTTATTGGGAAGTGACCAAGCATTACAGCGGAGAATCTGTGCTGCAGCCGGCCTTGGGGAACTGAGGAAGATCTTCAAGGGGCCCCACAGCAAGGGGAAATTAGTTGAGTCAGAAGCCAATCAGAAGAACCTGAGCAGGGGAACTTGGTCTGTTGAGTTCAAGGAAGCTTCACACCGAGGAAAGAGTTGGGTGTTTTCAAACTGTGGCTTCCCAGTACTGTGAAAACCTTTGGTAGGCACTGGGTGATTCACATTTATCTAGTGAAATCTTCCAACAGACCAAAGGCCAGTGGGTGAATCCCCAGGCAGACCAGGAAACCCCTTCAAGGTAGCAGCAGTTTTCTAGGGCCACCTGTTCTGGCTGCTCACACAGAACACAGTCAACCTCTACACCCAATGTAAGCTTGAATCTTGCTCTCCATGGGGAAATATTAAGCCAAAAAATGGTGACCTAGGAGTTCTGGAGCTTGGGGTGTCCAGGGTTGCTTTTGGAGGAGGCTGGAGAGAGCTGGATCTTGAGCCAGATGTTGAAGGAGGGAGAAACAGAGATGGAGGGCAGAGAGAGGTGAGCAAGGCTTTGGAGGGAGTGGAGGGTGTGTGTGGAGAGAATCCTGGATAGACAGCCAGATCTAAGGTGGGGAAAGGCAGGGCCGCTTTGAACGGGAGAATGGGAGGCGATAAAGACAGAAACTTGAATAGCTACCATATGCGTATTTTTTTAAAAAAGATTTATTTATTTATTATAGATGAGTACACTGTAGCTATCTTCAGACACACCGGAAGAGGGCATCAGATTCCATTACAAATGGTTGTGAGCCACCATGTGGTTGCTGGGATTTGAACTCAGGACCTCTGGAAGAGCAGTCAGTGCTCTTAACCGCTGAGCCATCTCTCCAGCCCCCGACTACCATATGCGTTTTAAAGAGTCTTGTCGGTCTCAAGGAGTTGGACACATCCAATTTAGACTAACTTAAGAGAAAAGAATCTATCCTTTCGTCTCCCCAAGAGCATGAGTTAGATACATGGCTAGGTCTAGATGCTCAGAAGAGCTCTTGAGGACTCAGTCCTCCTCTCTACACTGATTGGTCTGTACTAGTCGGTCTCCTAGCAGGCTTTCCGCACACAGTGGTTCCTGCTGACTCCAGGCTACTCTTCATTGAAGTGTAGCGATATCCTCCATAGTTCCAGCATAATTCTGAAAACGGAGAGTTATCGATGGACTCAGCCAGAACTGTAGCCAGGGCCAAGAGGATGGAGGGCTTCTGCTGGCCAGGTTTGGAATGTGACCGAAGAGGACAAACACAGCTGACCACATGAGAGGCTATCACTGGGATGGTGTGACTATGGCTGCAGGTCCCCCTCAACTGTACGCATTCTTAATCCAAAAAAAGTTACGTTAACCTATCTCTTAGAATGTGATGCTCCATGCTGCCTCAGGGTCAAACCTCTTTTCTTTATAAAGGCACCAGCTCAGGCATTTTGTCATAGTGGAAGACTGTGGTGGCTGCTGACATTGTTGGTGTCTGCTGTACGTCCTCTTCAAAACTCATGCTGAAATAAATACACTTTTTTTTGATATCTGGTGTTGAAATTAGGGAGTCATGTGTGCTAGGCAAGTCTTTGATGCTAAGGTATTTCCCAAGCCTTTTTTTTTTTTTTTTGGTTCTTTTTTTTCGGAGCTGGGGACCGAACCCAGGGCCTTGCGCTTCCTAGGCAAGCGCTCTACCACTGAGCTAAATCCCCAACCCCTCCCAAGCCTTCTTTTACTAGTATCTATCTGTCTGTCTGTCTGTCTATCTATCTATCTATCTATCCATCCATTTATTCATCCATCAATTTATCCATTCATCATCTCTCAATTCATCCATCCATCCATATTTTTTGTGTGTGCTGCATATACAATTATGTGGGTACAGGAATTCATGTGCACACACAAGGAGGACATATCTTCTTTTATGACTCTCTGTGTTATTTGCTTGAGATAGGGTCTCTTATCAAACCCTGAAGCTCACCATGTTAACTAGGCTGGATGGCCAGTGAGTTCCTTCTCAAGATTCGTGAGTTTTTGCCCCTCACCCCTCAATGCTAGGGTTATAGGCAAAGGCGGCCATTCTCAGTGTCTTAGTCACTGTTCTATTGCTGTACCGTAACACCGTGGCAAAGACAACTCTTATAAAGAAAGAAATTAATTGGGAGCCCCAATTACAGTTTTAGAAGGTTGGCCATGGTTATCAGAACAGGAAACAGACAGAAATAGCTGAGAGCTTTATGTATTGATGCAGACAGCAGGCAGAGAGAGACTGGACCTGGTGTGAACTTTTGAAACTTCAAGCCCACCCCCTATGACAAACCTCCTCCAACAAGGCCGCACCTCCTAATCCTTCTTATACAATTCACCTACCGGGGACCAAACATTCAAACATATGAGCTCACAGGCATCAATTAGTCTCATTCAAACCACCATACCCAATTTTCTATGTGGGTGCTGGGGATTCAAACTCAGGAACTCAAGCTCAAATATCAAGTGCTCTTATCCACTGAGCTATCTCTACAGCTCCCCTATTTTTTCTTTTATGGAGACAGGGTCTTAGCTCTAGACCAGGCTGGCCTAGAACTTGCCAGTTCTCCTGCCTCAGCCTCTTGAATAGTTGGGATTACAGGCTTGGACCACCACGATCATGGAGAAATGTAAGTGCCATTGTAAGAGGCCTAAAGAGTGAACCCTCAGGAGGGGGCCTGGTCAGGAGGGCTCTGCCCTTATGAATGGACTAATGAATCGAGGTGGGAACAGCTTTCTGATGAAAAGAGGGTTCTCCATCATACACAGGCTCACTTGCCTTTCTGCTATGTTATATCACAGCACAGAGGTGCCTGCTGAATGCCAGTGCATCGATACTACACATCCCAGTCTCTAGAGCTTGTTCAAGATAGATTTATGTTGTTGGTAGAGTCTTCAGACTCAAGCATCCTGTTAAAGCCTCAGAAAATGAGTTAAGCCAATGCTCCCACCTTACGCCCTTGGCTCTGACCATTTAAGAAGACATTGGTTCAATTCCCAACTGTTGACATATGCATATCTCTTTGAGGGTTTCCTGATCTCAGAACCACTGTGAACATCCCTAGCCAGAGTGCTGGGGAACTCATTCTTCTAGATGAAGTTCCCATAGCTCTGCTCTCTGAATCCCCCAGTTCTCTCTTCACTGGGGGATGGCTCTAGGGTCACATTCTACAGTGTTTCTCAGAGTCCCAGGTGCTTAGAGTAGCCCTTGTAGGACACACTCTCTGTGGACTTTCTTCCCCCTTCACTTTCCAGGTCCCTTGCGGTGTTTTCTGGAATTATCTCCTAATTTATCTACTTGCACTTGACTTGGTCTGTTTTTTTAAGATATTCTCCAAGTAGAAATCCAGGTTGGAGGTGAGAAATCCAGAAAGGAGGTGAGTACTGGACCAGTGGAAGAGATGATGATGGTCTCCTCTGGCTTAAATTTTCTTCTGATGTTTTAGTTTCCTTGTCTGGTAAGTGTCTACCTTCTCGTTGGGACAGGTCCTGTGTCCTCTCAGGTGGGGAAAGCACACATTTCTGACTGTGGTAGGTCAGAAAATACAACAGAGATGAACTGATATCTGTGCTGATTAGGGTTCATGAGTAATGAACAACTAGCCCTATGAGCTTGTGTTCTGTTGTTATAACAAGCCAGGTATTTAAAGTAGCAATCTCAGAGGCTGAAAGTCTGAACCATGGCCGCAAGGTTCTGGTGGACTTTGGGGCACCTTCCTCAGGTCACAGAGTAAAGGGATTTTAAAAAGGAAAACATGGGAAATGTTTCCCTTAGGTTTGAGTGAGATCCTGAGGGTGGGACCACCTCCAGGATGGGAACTGTTTCATGAAGATTTGCCTTCATATCCAAGAAGTATTTGTGGATTGACCAAAGGCTAGCAATCAAGCACTTCAGTGCCATGAAGCAGATGGGCATATGACTTTGGGCTGCTTCTGGAGAGTTCCCCAAGGTCTGGCTGCCTGAGAGAGGGGGTTCTTAGGCATGTAGCCATAGGTCATGGCTATATGTCCACCAGTCCTTTCTTTTCTCTAGGTCTCAGAGCTGGAGCAGGCTTTCTGGCCTCTCTCATAGTTTGCAAGGAGTACATGACCTGGCCCTTAAGCCCCCTCCCCTGTGATCTGTTATCCTTTCTCTTACCTTGCATCTGCTGGCTTAGTGTTGAGATGCTGGTGTAGAGAACTCTAGGCCTTAGTTGAAAACGCATGCTACCATCTTGAAAGGGATTGGGTTCCTGACTGACTGTGTTTTCCAATGATTTATGACAGGAGCAAGAAATAAATCTGCACCAAGATTAGAGTGAAGACAGTGCAGTTATTAGGTCCCATGTTACAAGGGAACACATTTCAACGCATGGGGGTAGGGCAGGGAGAGTAGACCTGGACATCTCCCAATAAGGCAGAGTCCTGGCTGCATTTTCTTTCCACAAATTGAAAGCAAACTGATGTGCTCACAGATACAGTGAAGTGGGAAAGAGCTGATTTCTAGGAGGGACTTGGGGCCCTTGCTTAGAATGAGTATTTTGTGGTGACAGAACAAATGCAAAGAGGCCAGGCCTGGGGTGTAGTTAAAATCTGTCCTTACAGGATTGGCCACTGAAATCAGGAAGTACAGGCTGAGGAAGAGCTTGGGAGGGGAGGATGGCAGGGGTCCAGGACTTAGTCTTCATCACCTTCTTGATTTGGGAGATTGTAGGATGAGCTGGAGAAACAGGCCGGGGAGACCCGACCTATAAGTTATCAAAGAAGGGCATGGTAGGAGGTGAGGGCCAGACACTGAAGAGATTGTACTTCCTATATTGAAGAGAGCCGGAAGGGATTCATTTCCCTCAGGATGAATGTAACAGGAGAGTAAAGGTCGTAGTCATGCGAGAGCTGAAGTTGGGAGGATACATGGAAGTCAGAGGACAGAGTTGGTTCTTAGTCTGCTTCATGGGTTCCATGTATTGAACTGAGGTTGTCAGGCATGGTGACAGTGTTTTTACCCACTGAGCTATCTTGCTGGCCCCTGTATGATTAGGAGATAGAGGAGGAAGAGGAGGGGAAGGAAGAGGAGGGGGAGGGGAGGAGACAGAAAGCCAGGTTAAAGGTAAAGCTTGATTTTATATATGTAAAGTCTTTACAAGACAAGCTTTTGTGTAAAATGTCAGTTAGTGGTATTTGCTTCTTCCGGGGCGCCTGAACTCAAACTCCAAAATCAAACCAAGCCACCAAACTACGGAGTTTCTTCCTCTGTATCATGTTTTCGATGCTTTAATAAATATTACTGAGTTTGGTATCATGGTGGTCCTTTGTGTCTGAGGTCTAGACCAGTCCTAACTGGTTCCTGTGCAGCTACAATCCTGTCCTTACCAGTATCCATGGGGAGGAGAGCGCAGTGTGCAGACGGTTGGGAGCCAGGCACTCACTCTTACTCTGAAGCCAGAAAAAGTTTCCCTCTGAAGCTTTAAAACTGGCAGTGGCCTCTAGGGGAGATGAGAGAGTTGTTGCTGAGAACGGCAGGAGCCTGGTGGCCCAGGGGCAGCAGGTGTTCCTGAGAGCTCCATCTTGCAGGAAGGAGGATGGCTCTGGTAGGTTCTCCAGTCACACATTTCACTATTTGCTCTCCAGCAGCTGTGTACTGTGAATGGTCTTTGGATCTCTGCTTCTTGGGCGGGAGCGGGGAAATCTCCAGGCTACAGCCACCTTGGCACCAGAGAAGTTGAAATCTAGGAGGAGAAAATGGAGGCTCCCAGGATTGAGGGAATTGTCCCACTCCGGGAGAGATACAAATAAGTACCAGATCAGGAACTCCGTCTGGGTGGCTTGACAGGTAGGCTTCCAAAGACTATCCACCTTGGGGAAGCTGAGGCAGCACCTGGGAGGTATTGTGTTTGAGAGAGAAACTCTTTGAGACAGAGACAGAGAGATACAGAGACAGAGAAAGAGATCCAAAGAGTGAGAGAGAGAGAGATAAAGAGAGTGAGAGAGAGAGCGAGCGAGCGAGAGAGACAGAGCAAGAGAGAGAGAGAGAGAGAGAGAGAGAGAGAGAGAGCGAGCGCACTCCCGTTTGCAACAGCCCTTCCTCAAGTTGTAAAGCCCCTCCCCCTTACCTAGACAGTGACAAAAGTTAGGGACCACCAACCCTGCTCTTGAATGATTACCAGGTGCTTGAACCAGGACCTTATGTGGAAAAAAGCCACCTCTTGCCTGCCACAGCACCCTTCTGCTTGCCCAGGACTGTCCATCTTGGGTCCTCGACTTTGCCAGCCCTTGCCGTGGGACCTGTGAACCTCACTGGTTCACAGCACCAATAAATCCAAGCTCATTTGCTGCCAATTTGGTCTGATCTGGTGACTTTGCCTCACTTCTGAGCCTCTCACCCTCTAGCTGAGGCTGACCTAATGACCTCCCCCCGTGCCCCCAATGCTGGGATTCCAGGGGTGCACAAACACACCCACATATTTATCCTTTCACAGCACCTGATTTGTTTACATGTTCTTCTGCCTGTCTTAGCGGAAGAGGAACTCCAAAAGAACAGGACTTAATTTTGCTCAGGGTCAGGTCTCCAGTGCCTGGGACAGAGCTCACCATGGAGGGCATGCTAGTAACTGCTGGATTCCCGTCTGTTTTCCCAGCACAGTGTTACATTCTGTTCAGACTTTACCTTCTGAGCCCACCGAAGCCCATACTGGTTGCCCACAGTAGGCCCTAGAACCAGTTTCAGTGGATAAGAAAAGTGGAGAGTAGAGGACAGAGGTGCCCTGTCCCCATTTCTCCCTGCGGGCCTGGGTGTCAGAAGCCCTGGGAATAGAGGAGAGTTATCAGGCTGTGGAATTCACAAGGTCAGGTGTTCAGGGGGGTCCCACCCCAAGGCTGCTGTTAATGGCACCATCTGGTCCCAGCACTTCACACCCTTCTTGGTGTAAAAGTCCTTGGGGGTACAGGACGGATCACAGTCCCCAGAATTCAGATGTTACCAACAAGACAAAGAGGAGGGAGCGACTCACAGAGGCACTGCAGTTCAGTGGTGCCTGCCTTGGTCACCTCCTTTCTCCTCCTCTCAGGTCCGGGGATGGAGAACGGAGTGGGGTTCGGCCTGGCCAGAGGTCTCAAGGAGAGCCAGAGTTCAGTGTCCAGACCCTGCCCAAAGGCAGGCTTCCTCCTAGGCATGAGCTTTTGTAGCTCTGTCTAGCTACACAAACACACACTGCATCCCAGAACCATCGCTTGCCTGTCTGTCTGGTGTCTAGAATGCATTAAGCTTTTGGGGGGCAGAGTGGCTAAGACCGGCTCCTGAGACTGAGGCGTGTGGAGTGGATGCTCACTACCCAGCTTTAGCCCGACGTGCAGGGTGGCCCCTCTTTCCACAGCCTTCACAATGTTGTGGTTTTCCCTTCTTGGTCTGCACCAGTCATCCTTCCAACTGTTCTTCCTTCCTTCCTTCCTTCCTTCCTTCCTTCCTTCCTTCCTTCCTTCCTTCCTTCCTTTCTTTCTTTGCTTTTGTGATATATATTTCTTTGTTTTGTTCTTGGTACTGGGGATGGAACCCAGGGCTTTGCACTTGTTAGGACTGGCCTGTGGGTATGCCCACGGGACATTTTCTTTGTTGCTGATTGATGTAGAAGGGCCCAGCCCACTGTGGGCAGTGCCATTCCTAGGCAGTTCCACCACCCAGCCTTTTCCCAAGCCCCTTTATTATTTCACTTAAAATAAATTCCTTATCCCTCAACATCTGCTTGCTTTTTGGCAATTAATAAGCACGAGGTGCACACATATTGAAGACCCGTGACTATGAAGTCACACCCACACGGAGGAGGCAGACAGACAAAGCCCCAGACCTCTTGAAATTTAGACACTGGAGTCAGAATAATGCGTTCAGCCCAGGGCCTTGCGCTTGCTAGGCAAGCGCTCTACCACTGAGCTAAATCCCCAACCCCCCTTTTTCGTGTTCTTAATGTACCCTAGATTAGCCTCTAGACATATGTGGTAGAAACCCATCTAGGATTTGTTAGAATTATAAAAATGTGACACAGACATCTGGAGGCCATCCTCCTGTGCCAGACGACTCCACCCAACTCCCACCCCTCCTTTCATTTATTCTGGTGGCGGGGGTGATGCTACTGTAGTGCCCCGGCTTTCTCTGACTGTTGTGTGTCCAAGGCTACCCAGCTGGTAAACATTCTCAGGGGCACCTGTTCTAACAGGGTGGACCCAGTGTTGGGGTTGAAATCTCGGCTCTCGTCCAGACAGAACACACAAAACCAACATGGTTCCACATGGAAAGGTTTAATGAGAGAAGAAGAGTAGAAGAATAGGGGCTGGCCATGAGCATGTGAAGGGAATGGGGAGGGGAATGGGGAGAGAAGGGACAAGGGAAGTGGGGAAGAGCGGGGGGGGGGGGAGGAAAAAAGAGAGAGAGCAAAGAGCAAGAGAAAAAGGAGGGGTCAAGCAGCCCTTTTTATAGTCAGGCATACCTGACTGTTGCCAGGCAACTGTGGGGCAGAGCATACCTGGCTGTGGACAGGTAGCTCTGGGGGCAGAGCTTAGACATCCAAGAGGGCAAACTCATCTTCACCCTGCCCAGGCTTGTGGTCTGGGCTCCAGGAGCACAGAGAGAGCAGGTGGGCAAAGGGAGCTCATTCTGAGCTAATTCCCCTGGTTCCTTCTACCGGGTGTCGGCATTACTCCACTCCCCAGCCCTGTGTGGTTTGGGCACACTTGCCAAGTACTCTGCTTTCTGTTATGAAACCGTCAGCTGTTTCCTCATACTTTCAGGGTCCTAACGTCACTGTTTATGCTCAGCAGCAAGCCGCCTGGAAGCTCATGTATACAAGAGGTGGCCAAATGTCAGCAACGGGAGGAGGGGGGAAGAGCACAGGGGCAATTGTCTACAGGGGGCAGGGCTCACTACTGGCCTCAGACATCTGGCAGAGGTTCTCCACTGGGACTGGTGGACACCATGACAACCTAGAGTGACTCTGGACTGGTTGAAGGGACATAGTCTAGGACACTGACTTAGAAGGGCTCTTCCATAGGAATCTGGCTGGCCCTTTCATTTCCATAGGGGAGCATTCTGAGGTCCCAAGAAGTGGGGTAACTTAATCTCAGGATCTCAGTCCAGTCCCATAGACTACTGTGTTCAGACCTGTTGTGAATAGAATCATGGCTTTTGTCCAGACAGACCACACCAGGCCAATATGGTTCTACATGGAAGAGGTTTATTGAGGACTACAGAGACAGGGGGAGGAAAAAGAGAGAGAGAAAGGAGAAAAATGAGGAAGGGGGCAGGAAGGGCCCAGCTTTTATTTAAAGTGTGACATAACCACTCTCAGGAAAAGGTGGGAACGTATGGGAATGTATGGCCATTGCCATGGCAACAGATGCATGGGTCCCTGTTGCCTTCAAGTGATGCCATCGCTGAGTTCAGAGGCAAAAGCCAGTTCCTGATACCAATAAGACCCATCGTCCATGTTAACACTCAAAAGTCCTTTATAAAAGTCCTGTATGCAGTATAATTAAATACAGACTCATGTCTGTGTTTTCAGGATCAAAAGTATAAACATTTTTTTTTTTTGAGACAGTGTCTTGCTACATTGTGAGGCTGGCCTTGAACTATCATCCTTCTGCCTCAGACTCCTGGAGGTGTAGACATGAACCGCCTCACACAGCATTTACAGTATTATTATTAATTTTTTTAAAATAAAGGTTGGAATGTTCTCAGAAGTGAAAAGGAAAGGGATACAACTTCCCCCAGCATCTGTGTCACTCCTTCAGAAGGACTTCACGAGTTTCTGCTCCTGAGTACGAATTCCCAAGGCATCATTCTGATCCTGTTACACCCAGTGGTGTAATGAAGCCTGGCTTTGATCTAGTGATTCTCCTGCCTCAGCCTCGTGAGGATTACAGGTTTGTCCTCCACATTGGCTGAAGCAATTTTAATGTCTGATCCAACTCTCATGCCCTGGAAACCTATATATATATACATATATATATATATATGTATATATATCTCAGTGCGTGTCCAGTGCACACACAGAGGAGAGGAATGGTTGTTGCTGTTGTTGTTGTTGCTGTTGTTGTGATTGCTTTTTTTTTACACCCAGAGCTCAGGTGAATGAGGAAGAGATCATTTCTGGAAGAATCTATTCACTTTACCAGAACAAGCATTTGTAAGCCCCGTATTAGATGCCCAGGCATTGCTCATTCCCAGAGGTATCAAGGTTCCCAGTCCTTGTCATCTTGAGTACGTAAGCGTGTAAGACACTAAATAGGAATTTTCTGACTTCCCATACTATAATTGTTTGGCAGTTACTGGAGTCAGGAGTGTGTTTTCTCATGAAGGCAGTGTGGTGCAGTGGTCTGTAACGGTGCGTGCACGGGTTCGGAACTCAGCAGGCTGAGGTAGGAGGATTGTGAGCTCAGGACCAACAAAGGCTACATAGAGACTGTCTCGCATATGTACATACATACAACATGCTCACGTTACACACACACACACACACACACACATACACACACACACACACACACACACACACACACACACACACACACACACACACATGGGCATGCACTTAAAGTTAGTACTGGGTGTAAGAATGAGCTAGCCCAAGATAGGGCCATGTCCCAGTTTACTTTTCTGCTGCTGTGATAAAGCACATCTTTTTTTTTTTTTTTTTTTTTTTTTTTTGGTTCTTTTTTTTCGGAGCTGGGGACCAAACCCAGGGCCTTGCGCTTCCTAGGTAAGCGCTCTACCACTGAGCTAAATCCCCAGCCCCGATAAAGCACATCCTAAAAGCAGTCTTGGGAGGAAAGGGTTTGTTTGGCTGATAGGTTTCAGTCCATCAAGAAGGAAGCCAAGGTGGGAACCGAAGATAGAAACTAGGAAGCAGGAACGGAGGCAGGGACCATGAAAGAACGCTGCATGCTGGCCTGCTGCCAGGCTCATGGTCAGCCACCTTTCTACAGCCCTGACCCTGGAATGTCCCGCAGACATGGCCACCAGCTGATGCAACGGATTCAATTTCTTACCTGAGGTTCCCTCTCTCTAGGTGTGTCGCACTGAAACTGTGACAGGCCAACAAGGCCCCGATGATAAATGGATGTGCTGGCTAGTTTTTGTCAACTTGACACAAGCTAGAGTCAGTTGAGAAGGCAGAAACAGAAACAAGGAATTGCCCTGCGGGCATCATCAGATTGCCCTGCGGGCGTGTGTGTGGGGACGTTTTCCTCATTAATGATTGATGTGGGAGGGCCCAGCCCACTGTGGGTGATGGTGTAAGCCCTGAGCAGGTGGTCCCGGGGTTGTTTATGAGAGCAGGTCGAGTGAGCCACGGAGGACAAGCCAGTGAGCAGCGTCCTGCACAGTCCCTGGCTCTGCTCCTCACTGAGTTTCTGCCCCATCATTGCTGCGGTCAGGACATGTAAGCCAAAATAACATCTTCCCTTTCCAAGTCTCTTTTGTTCATGGTGTTTGTCACAGCGATAGAAAGCAAACTGGGATGGTGGGAAAAAGGAAAAAGTAGACGCGATGACTCTTTCCTTAAAGAAAAGAAAATGGGGCAAGGAGGAGGCATGCTCACTGTCCTGCACTGCCCACGGGGCACCGAGCCTCTCTGTGGCACTGCTAAAGTTAAGGCAAATGGAGTGGCACTCATGCCGGGTTAGGGGGCAACTGCCACAAACTCAGCCACCGTCCTTGCTCAGATATGCTTTGGGCAAAGGGAGGTTGAGGAGGAGGTCCTTTAGGTCACAGCCCTCCCGCTTCAGTTCTTAAAGCTCATCCTCGAATTACAGCTGTTGATCTGATCGTTTCCTCCGCTCTCCTGTGGAAATGCGTCCAGTGAACTTACTCTGTTAAGAAGTTGAGGGGTTGGGGATTTAGCTCAGTGGTAGAGCGCTTGCCTAGGAAGCGCAAGGCCCTGGGTTCGGTCCCCAGCTCCGGAAAAAAAGAACAAAAAAAAAAAAAAAAGTTGAATGAAAAAATACTACATAAAGAGGAAAGGAAACAGGACTGGTCCTGGCTATGGTGGAGGAGGGAGTCTATTATGGATATGTGGGAGAGCACAGCCAGAGGCAGGGATATCTGGGAGAGCCCAGAGTGGACGTGACCCTGAGCTATTTGAGGAAGGAGGAGGGGAGGGGATGGAGGAGAACAGAGGAGCCAGGTGCAACAGCCAGGAGGCCCAGAGGCACAAAAAGATCGGGTAACCAAAAATGGCTGGACTATATAGGGAAGAGCACCCCAGGCGCCCCTGGGCTGGAGAGTTCAGGGTACGGGGCAGGACATGCCAGCCAGGAGGGTTCTGTAATAGGTAGGGGCCGAGGGATGCAGAGAGAATCCGGGGTGGCCAGGTTCGCTTTGATACGCTAGTAGGGGTCTCAGCTGTTTGTCCCAGGTTTGAAATCTAACAGAAGTCATCAGCTTCCATGGAGAGATGTTTTAAGAGAACTAATGAGATTCCTCATCACAGCTACTATGAGACTATCGTTTTCTGCTTGTTTGCTTTATTTTTGGAAGGACAAATGCAAGAGACTTCTCTTAGATCTTCACTCTAGGGCCTGCTGTATTTCTCAACATGACCTTATTTTCTGGGTGACACAGCCATGCACGCAACCATCTCTCCCCCGATTCTTTTGCTTAACTCGCTAGGAAGCCCACATTCAAATCTACAGCTTCAGCTTCGGGGCTGGGGATTTAGCTCAGTGGTAGAGCGCTTACCTAGGAAGTGCAAGGCCCTGGGTTCGGTCCCCAGCTCCGAAAAAAAGACCCCCCCCCCAAAAAAAATCTACAGCTTCATCTTGAGCGAATGTAAAGACTCTCCCAACCTCAGAACAGAAAAAGCCATCGTAAGTTGCTTTGGGAACGAGATGGTTAAGTAAACACAAAGGTAGTGACAGGCCCTGGCTCTTGCAAACCCGGTTGGTGTGAAGAGTTGGGTGGCTTTGAACAACAGGCTATTCATAAGGACATGGAATTCGCAAGGAACTCTGGAAGCACCTGGGCTATTTATAGTTGCATTTTTAACAGATTCTTGAATCCGCTGAGTGGTGAATATGTGCCATTCTAACTGGAAAGGCAATTATCAAATTCCTTAGGAGTCCATTTGGCCAAGGCGTGGAAGCCCCTCCGCACTCAGGAGCAGGAGGCTCCGCGTGGAGCTGTTTTCCTTTAAGGTTAATACCTTCATGTGACCATTCAAAGATCAGAGCTCAGATACTCGATCAAATCCACAGTAACACCGGAGGGGCTCCACAACCACCAAGTACCGAAGACAGCAGACAGAAAGGGAGCCAGACCCTTATAAAACACAGAGCGTATACGAACATGTCTCTTTCTCACTTAGCACTCAACAGAGCCCTGGCGCCTTCATAGTGTCCTTTCTCATCAATGAGAAAAGAAACAATCTGAGGCTCAAAGTGACCTGACTGGGGTAAAATAGTAAACGCATACATAAACAAGTAATGTTGTTTCTTGTTTAATTATTTGTTTGTTTTAAAGACAGAGTTTCTCAGTGTCAGCCTTGACTGTCTAAAACTAACTCTGTAGACCAGGCTGGCCTTGAACTCACGGAGATTGGCCTGCCTCTGCCTCCTGAGTGCTGGGATTAAAGGTGTGTGCAACAACACCCAGTACAAATCATCTGTATATTTAAGGGCTTGCCCACTTTCCTGCGCTAAAACACCATAAGTAGCCGATCTAATCGCCTGGGATGAGGTTTTAATGGAAACCGACTGCAGCACCAAGAAGCCACAGAGGCATAGCAGGGTTGAGTGAGAGGAGGGTTTAATCTGCCAGGCGCATATGCACCCAGCCTTCTGTCTGTTAACCACAAACTTTCTAACGTCGTACTGGGCCTGCCTGTCACAGCTGTCATGGATGATGAAGATACTTCCCTTGACCTGACTGAGGACACCTGCAAGATGGTGGGGCCATCTGAGGTGCATCTGAAGCTGTCGCTGCCCAAGTGTCATCCTCTGGAGTCATTACATTGTACCTGGGGCAGCTGCGACAGAAACAGAACCTCCCAGATGAGAGCTGTTAACACGACATCCCCTCAAACAGAAGCAGCAGCTTTTGCAGTGGCCGTGACGGCTGCAGCGGTTTCTGCAGTTGGACTGAAGTCTCTCTGGGCATCAGCTGCTGGGCCAGGATCTCCCTGAGCAGCCACAAGGCACTTAAAGCGGCCTCTGCTCTTAGAATGACAAGCTTCCCTGACTGCAGAAGGAGCAGCTGATGATTGACAGCCTTGGAACTTCCAGGAAGGCACAGTGATGCCACGGTTCCTGCTTCCCCTCTGGAACAACCCAACCCAGACACAGAGACTGCAATGGCAGCCTCCAATTTGCCTCTGTCCCTTCTAGACCTGGATTGCTGCCTGCATTCTAGGCAGCTGCCATTGTATCACGCTGTAAGAGGAAGATACCACAGTTGTGTTGCTGAGGCTGTCTTTGAGCTCCTGATCTTCCTGACTCTACTTCCAGACTTCTGGGGTCACAGATGCGTACGAACCATCATGCCATTCCCTAGCCTTCTGCTGCTATTATTATTATTATTATATTATTATTTTATCATCATTATTAATTATTATTATTAAAAATGAGAGTAAAAACTATAGAATACACTCCACAGGGAAGGAGCAGTCTTGGGCAAGCATGCCACTCAAAAGCCTTACTTTTTCTTTTGAGGTAGGGTCTCAGTAACTTGCTCAGGCTGGTCATGAACTTGGGAGTCTCCTGCCTTAGCCTCTTGAGTAACTGGAATTATAAGCCTATGTCACCATGCTTACTAACTATGTATTTCAAAGGCACTTACAGAAAGGAATATATCATATATCATATACCATATACCATATATATATACGTATATATATATATATGTATATATATATATATGACATGGATGATATATATATAAAGAGTATGCTTGCCTGCATGTGTGTATGTGCACCATGTGCTTGGATGATACCCATAGAGGTCAGAAGAGAGTCTTGGATCCTTTGTACACTGTAAGCCACAGTGTCGGTGCTGGGAATTGAACCCAGGTCCTCTGTAAGAACAAGTGTTCTTAGCCGCTGAGCTATCTCTCCAGCTCCTAGGAAGGTGTTATATAATATCAGGGATTGTTTTTCTTCTGCTTGGTTCTATGGCCTGATTGCTCTGCTTAGGTACAAGTAACTGGTGGCCAGACATCATATCCCATACAATTACTGCCAAGATAACTTCCCTATTAAGCAGGGTATTGTTGGGCAAGGTGGCTTATGTCTGTAATCCCAACAAGGATGGGCAGAGGCTGGAGGACCGCAAGCCAGGGCTACATAGAGAGTTCTAGGCCAGTAAATTGCACATATGAATGTGCATCTGTATGCATACATGTGGATTACATAAAATAAGAGGCACATAGTGTGTGTTACAAAGTTGTTGCCTTGAGTTTAGGGCCAGGATCTATGGAAGAATATATCATAAATCATGGATCCACTTAGAGGGTCAGACCTTGTGGTACTGAGACCAGAGGTTGGACTGTCAGTCATCTGCCCATTCCTATGGTGGAACTTATCCCCAAGGATTCATACCCTTTCTCCCAATTTCTTTCTCTCCATGTTTCATGGTGTGGGAGCCTATATGAGGCTGGGCTGCATGGCATCATTCTAACTGACTGCTTGAAAGGTCATCAAGCCTGATGATGCTGCCTGAGGAGAAAGTCAACCTGACTGGGGTAAAATGAACAGTTTTAAGGCATGGGAAGGTGGGAGCGTGTCTGTGCATAAAAGCAGGGCCTTTTCTATACGGTCTATAGACCTGTCTATGCCTTCACACATAGGCTTAGAAATCCAGACTGACCGCTCCGGGTGGCTGAAGGAGGGGTCCCATGTGAGGATAAACCTGTCACTTAAATGGCAGTGACTCCATTTGAGATTCCGCTGTGATTAGGGGCAGGGGACAGATTAGTTGGTGGGATGAAGTGTCATCACCTGTGTTCATCTTCAGTCTCTCATCATTCCAGGTCTCTGCCAGACTGGCATGACCCAGGAGATGCCTGGGGTCCCAGATAGAAGAGCATGCACTTTGTGAGCATCTCTTACACATGAAGCATGTATACTGCCTTCTGGTCTCTGCCCTGGGACCCCATAGGCTCTGAGAAAGACTGGAGGTGATATTTCTAAGTACAAACAGTGCTAAGTTCTCCAAAGGAAAAAAAGCAGAATCCTACTAGACTATACCTGGAGGCCTTGTTCATGCTACTGTGAAGGGCCGGCTGTCTGAAGAGCCACCCTTCAAGTTGGAAACTGTGGCCTGAGGAGGTATTGGCCAGAATCAGAGTGTGGGAGACAGCATTCCAAGCTGAGGGGGAAGTATTTGTCTCACCTCCAGCCCACGAGACACAGCCTCCCACAAAGAGCCAAAGGAACCCTTCTTAGCTAAAAATAAGTTGTCCCTGCCAAGAGAGGGTCCCCAGAGAGAGACCCCAGAGACGAGTCTGTGGCTCTACCTCCATACTCCACCCCACAGGATGTGCAGGCCTGGTGGTCCTCAGGCTGTGGCTCCAGACCTTCCCAGCTAATTTCACCTCCCTGGAGCGTGTCTCCAACGTGGCGCAGCTCCCAAGCTGGGCGCCCGCCAGCCAGTCTGGCCAGGGAAGGAACTATTTTGGGAATTTTTATGATGGAACAATATTTTTTGGGTAAACAAACGGAGAGCTGTTAAGCAGGGATGCTCACCCCTAGCTCCTGGTTCACCTTTCTCCACACAGAGGTGTCACAGAGGCTGTACTGTCAACTGGGGAGAATATCCCCCGGGCTGCCTACTGCCCTGCACACACCCCATCATTCCTCCAGGGTAAATATTCATAGAAATCAGTCAGTGGGGAAGGCTGCCCCTTCCCAGATCCATGCCTTGTGTTCTTTGGAAAAACCCTTGGTGTAGCTTGGGCTGATGGTGGGCTGGTCACAGTCCCATTAACCCCTTAGGCTTAGCTGGACTCAGAATGCCATCCCTAGAGGAGGCCCTGGAAGTCACCTGCCTTCTTCTTTGCCACGCAAGGGACCAAAGCTCTCTCAAAGTCACTAGCTCATCAACCGCAGCGGAAGATGGGGTCTTAGCTGCCACCCATTGGCCCTTCTCTCCTTCTTCAAGAAGAATAAGCTTAGCAGAGAGGGTGCCAGAGACGCACTCGGAGAGCAGAGAATGCTCCAAGTCTCTAGGTGCTGACCGCCCTCTACTACACTTGGACAGCACCAGTCCTTCATCAGGAGTCTGACCAGACCCAGCAGCCTGGCCTCCCTGGGATGGACGCTTGGACCTTGCTTCTACTGGATGCATTTCCTTCTGATCGCTGCGGCGGGTATGGGGGCAGGGCTCCATTTGTTGGAGTTGGTCCCCGCCCAAGCCTCATTTCTATAGCACTTGATCATCTCCTTCTACTCTGTGGCCCCCAGCATCCTGGGCGGCCCTGGGCCTGATTCTTTTCAGCCTGCCTGTGGTCATGTTTTGATGTTTGAACTCAAAGAAAGATGATTAATGGCCCCCGACTGGAAACAGTAATAACTGTAAAGCCCGAGGCTGTGTTCAGTTGGTAGAATGCTTGTGGAGCATTGCATGAGGTCTTTGGTTTGACCCCAGCACTGCACAAATCCAGTATGGTGGTCCGTGACTGCAACCCCAGCACTCAGGAGACGGAGGCAAGAGTGTTAGTTCAAGTCCATGCTCCGTGACACAGTAAATTTGAGGACTAACCTAAGATACAGGAGACACTGCGTGGTGGTGACTGTGGCCTGGCAGGCCTTTAATCCCAGCGCTTGCAGAGGCAGGAGGATCTCTGTGAGTTTGGGCATAGCCTGGTCTACAAAGTGAGTTCTGGGACAGACAAGACAGAGAAAGCCTGTCTCAACAAACAAACAAACAACAAACAAGGAAACTCTAGGGAGAGAAGCCAGATCCGAAATGGAGAGTGTCTTTCTCTCGGCCCCTGAGAAGTGGGTTACAGCTGCCTTAGGAACATCTGGCCAGGGCACCAATAGACTTTCCTTGTTTCATTTTGCTTAGTTTCATTGCCAGGAAAGCATCCTCTGCATAACATGACCAGTCATTGCCAGCAAGCTCAGACTCACGCCCTCACAGCATATAGGCGCCATTTTATTTTATTAAAACAATCTGATTCGTTGGCTTAGGTCATGTGCCTAACTCTGAACCAATCACACAGTAGAAAAGAGAATTGTGGGCTTGGAAGTAGAAATCTGTGTGGTCCCTACAGAAAGAAAAAACAAACAGAAACAAACAAACGAACAAACAAAAAACCCCAGCAGTTTTCATGGCTTGGGGGCTGGGGGTTGTTGGTGCTGCTAATGATCAGAAGGCAATATGAAGAAGGGTTGCTTAGGAATAACAGTAATGCCAATTATCACAGTAGCACTGACTAGCACTACATTACATTTCGGCTCACGGATCCCTTTCACACACAGCCTTTGACTCTAACTGTGACAGGTAGACAGAGGTCTTGTTACTGACCTCGCTGTACAGATGAGATGGATTTGCAGAGGATTAACAGTGTGCTCTCATGGGGCTGGAGAGATGGCTCAGCGGTTAAGAGAACTGACTGCTCTTCCAGAGGTCCTGAGTTCAAATCCCAGCAACCACATGGTGGCTCACAACCATCAGTAATGAGATCAGATGCCCTCTTCTGGTGTGTCTGAAGACAGCTACAGTATATAGTATATATACTGTATAGTAGTATATATACAGTATAATAGTAGTATATATAAAATATATACCAGTAGTATATATAAAAAATGTGCTGGTAGGTGGCAGGTGGGATTCAGATGGTCACCCACACTTGTATTTTCTTAATTCAGCAAGAGAAGACATTGAATGTAAAGTGCCTGGTGATCTAAAGGCAGATGCTACTTAAACGTTTTAAAGATTTATTTTATGTGTGTCAGTGCCCCCCATTCCCCCTACTCCCACAGGTATGCTATGCACTGTGTGTGTCTGGTACCCATGGAGGCCAGATGAGGGCATCAGATCATCTGGAACTGGAGTTATACATAGTTATGAGCTGCAATGTAGGTGCTGGGAAGCCTGGCCCTTTGTAAGCATCAAGGGATAAGTCTTCTCTCCAGGCAAAGTTTAGTATGTCCCTTTGGGGTCCTTTAGCTTAATGTTGTCCCCTGCTAGGCTTAAGACTCAGGGAGGGGAGCAGGGGCACTGATGCAGGTCCACTGTCTTGCTGTAGTGACAGGAGTCAGAGAATGCAAGATGAACTGTGGAGTGTCATGTCTTCACTGTGAGATCGGGGTCCAAAACAGCAGGCCCAAGAGAGAAGAGGAGAAGGGGGTCTTCAGGGCAGTGCAGCTGGCCAAAGCTTCAGGGGACCTTAGCCAAAGGGACTGAAAGCCTCCATCTTCCAACATTCTCTCTTACAACAGGGGAAGAGCACTCTTGGAGAAAACCTTGAACTCAGCAAGGGAGCCTTGCACTGAGGATACTAGTCACCCCTGTGGCCTAAGCAGTAAGACGTGTGCTTTAAGCCTCTTCGTTGCAGAACCCAAACCTACTGAGATCCATAGATACGATATTCAGTAGATAGAAGAACAGCTAACTTTCTGTTCACTGGTTTTGGACAAGTCAGTTTATCTTTCCAGGTCTCCGTTGCCACATCTGTGGGATGGGAGGCTGACACCTCTTCTCCTAGCCGCTCGGGAATAGTCTAAGAGCTTCAGAGGTGACCTTGGGTTAGGGAAATAAGCACCGAGAGCAAGATAAAGGTATGTGGGGAGCATTTTCAGTGAGAATGTGTCAGTTTCCCATCACCTCACCACTTCCCCCTCAAGAGCTTGGGAGGACCTTGATTAATCTGCTGGGATAGGCCCTGTGGTCACTCACCATCAGCCTGGACATGATTCTCCCCAACCTTCCGTATGCTCAGAAACTCTAGTTTGCCTTGGCTGTGATGGGCCAGACCTAAGGAAATAATCCTGACAGGAAGCTGCACACAACTGTAGATACTGAATGTGCTGGGCCTGGTTGAGTCTCATTAAAACGCCAGGCAGGGTAAGTGTGTGCATTTCACGTTCACGGGGCCTGAATGTTTTAATTCACTCGGAACGCATGAGCACCGAGGCGCAATAACTGGCAGAGGCTGGGCCACTAATTCAGCATGAAGTGTGCCTGATGGTGACGGTGATGTTGACAGGATTCATCAGCTCTGCACTGTGTGAGGCAGCTCAGGAGGGACCGCCACCAGGGCTGTGAAAGCCTCTCACTCTGCTGACTCACCATTAACACCACTGGATTCTTCTGGGGGAGACAGATGCAGGCCTGCTTTGTGAGAGGCAACAGGAGAGGCCAACGGAGAGTAGAGGCTAGAGGGTTCTCAGGGTGGGGGTTTAAGTAAGGAGGAGGAGGAGGAGGAAGAAGAGGAGGAGGAGGAAGAGGAGGAAGGAAGGAACACTGAAGGAAAGAAAGAGGACAATTTAAAAGTATCTTTTATTCCTCTGTAATAATTGTCATCTAGGTCTGTTAACCTAGGCCTCGTCCTGGAAGCTTCTAGCCTCTGTACAATCTAATCTAGGCCTGAAATGTTTTCATCCTGACACTTGCTGCTGAATAAGTTCACTCTTTCTAGTTCTTTTCCGGTTCTGACTGGCTGGTTCAACTCGGCTGTTCTGCCTCACACTCCTCTCCAAGCTGACTGATTCAAGCTGGCTTCTCTCCCAGCCTCTGACTTGTTGCTCTGCCTGACCTCAACCTAACTCTGGAAATCGGTTCTAATCTTCTGACTCCTCTTTCTCTGGCTCGTTCAGTCCTCACCTGTGTCTAGCCTTGTCCTCTCTTCAACCGGACTCTAAAACTCTCCCAGTAAAACTGCCTCCTCTCTCTGCACTCTCCCTTAAGTAGCCTCTCTTTCTTCTCTCTTCTCGTGAGAGTTTGACATAACCTTTTCTGGCAAACCAGAAAGTGTCTCTGATGTGACACTTTATCTTCCACTCAATCGGACAACACTTTTAAATGGGTGCTTCCTTCTACAAAGTAACGTTAACCTTCAATGTTTGGCATTACGTATGGACTAAGGCTTGCACACACTCCAGACAGAGGGATTAAAGGTATGTGCTAAGGGCTGAGCCACAACTAGAAACAAGTTGTTTTTTTGGGGGGAGGGGGGTAAATAACACAATCTCTGGGTTCACAGTGTGATCAAATATCCTGCGACAGGCGCTGTATCTGAAAACCAGGAAGCAATTTCTTAACTATCTCACACTTGGAAAATAATAAAGCAAATTATGGTCCAATAACCCATTCCATTCATTTTTGAAAAAGTGTTCTTCCTAATTTGAAATGTGATACATACTCATGGGACTTCCTCTAAAACAGACCATATATTAGGAGTCAAAACAAATCATAGTTAATATATTAAAATTGAGGGGTTGGGGATTAACTCAGTGGTAGAGCGCCTGCCTAGCAAGTGCAAAGCCCTGGGTTCGGTCCTCAGCTTCGAAAAAAAAAAAAAAGACAAAATAATAAAATTGAAATGATTGTTTATATTCTTTTTTAAATACTGATTTTTATTATTTTTAATTATGTATGTTTGTGTGTGTGTGTGTGTGTGTGTGTGTGTGTTTATACACATGAGTGCAGGGGTCCAAAGAGGCCAAAAGTGACTGATCCCTTCTGGAGCTGGAGTTACAGGCACTTTTGAGCTGCCTGCCCAATAAGGTCCTCTGGAAGATGAAGATCAAGTTCATGCCTTTAACTGCAAGCCAACTCTTTTTTTCTTTTAAGATTTATTTACTTATTATATATGAGTACACTGTAACTGTCTTCAGACACACCAGAAGAGGGCATCAGATCTCATTACGGATGGTTGTGAGTCACCATGTGGGTTCTGGGAATTGAACTCAGGATCTCTGGAAGAGCAGTCAGTGCTCTTAACCGCTGAGCCATCTCTCCATCCCGCGAGCCAACTCTTTAACCCAGTCCTTGAAGCATGACTAGAAGCTACAGAACATACACAAATCCATGGAGATTAAACTAGGCACTATTGAGTGATAAGTGGATCGTTGAAGAAATCAAGAAGGAAGTAAAAGATCCTAAATCAAATGGTAATGAAAACCTATAGGATACAAGGAAATTAGTTCTAGGAGGGAGGTTGTTACTGGTTGGTTTTAACTGGCAATTTAGCATAACCTAGAACCACCTGGGAAGAAAGTCCTAGTGAGTAATTGACCTGACCAGATTGGCCTGCAGGCATGACTGGGGGGGGGTGATTTTCTTCATTGTTAATTGACATAGACATGGAACTGTGGGTGTCATGATTCCCTAGGCAAAGGACCCTGAGCCATGTAAGAGAGACGCAACCTAGCCGAGAGCAAGTCAGAAAGGGTCCATGCATTTATTTTCTCTTTGCTCTTGTAACTTTAATTTTTTTCAAATCCTATTTTTAATGATGGTTCTTAAATGTTTTAACCTCCCTTGTAGCCCACCACCCACCAGAGGTAGTGGGAAAGAAAAGATATGGGGGAAGTGAACCTGTTTAGAAAGGTCCTTTGGAGCAGCTCCTATCTGTGTTGCCTGGAAATCAGTTCACAGATTAGCAGGCAGTGGCAGCTCGATCCACTTGCAAACACCTCACGAACAACACCAGCAGCCAGTCCAGTTTGGCAGACTAGGGTTAGCAGCAGTGGTGACACGATTTAGTAGAGTCAGTCAAGCTTCAGCCTAGGCTTGAGTCAGCAGGAAGGACCAAGAGGAATAGCAGGAGAAGTTCTCAGCTGTGCCTCTCTCAGAGAAGTGAAGATCAGAGAAGATGTGAGACCCACAAGCATTGCCCAACTAGCTGTAGCAGCAAGCCAAGCTCTGTCTCTATCACTCTGTGAACATTTATACCTTGCAAACATCATGTGTCTTCCACACGCCTTGCCTTAGCACGTGTCTTGCCTCAGAACCAATCAGCCTGAGTCCTTGGAAGCTGCCACAAGCTGCAGCACACCACAAGAACTTATTTCGTGCGTTTCTTTCTATGCATCCCAACAAATGCAGCTCAGCTATACAGTGTAAGGCGAACCAATACACGCACATGGTTAGCAAAGAGTCTTTCATCATGTGCTCTTTCACGTGCTTGCTTTTGCAGAACAGCCTCTCTCCTGTGTCTGCTTCAGTGAAACGTTCCTTTGTGAGTTTGCCTTAGCCTTTCACAGCAGTGTCCACTTTAACAAAACACTCCTTCGTGTGTTTGACCTAGCAAAAATGCCATCCAACTGACTTTCCAAAGAACCCTTAATTTCCACTTCAGCTCTTGACTATGGACATTTATGCTTCAAGTTCCCGCCTTGACTTCCCCCTCACAGTAACAGACCAAAGTCCAGAATTGTAAGCCAAATAAACCCTTTCTTCCCTAAGTTGCTTTTACGAGTGACAATATGGCCTACTGAAGGTTACTCCATATTGTATAAAACAGTGTTTTTTAGGCTGTGCACTACCCCAGGATACGCCCCCTTTCCAAGCAGTCTTTGACTCCATTTTGAGGAAGAAGAATATGACCGTGAACCCTGAGTGGACTCAGACACTGCAGGCATCACCCATTCAGCACTTATTTCTGAAAGTAGAAAGGGAGCCATACTGTAAATTTATTGAGGAGACCTGAAACTGTGGGGGCACATGGGCATATTAAAAACCATGCCTAAGAACTTATCAGATGTACCAGGTTGACAAAAGGGTGTAACTCCTTCACTTAGACCCCATAAAGTGACGGACACCTAACACCGAGATGCTGTGTCTCCATGACAACCTCCCATCTGGTGTGTATCAAGAAGAGAAGGCTCCACAACTCAGCTCGGTTCCTCCATGTTGAGGAAGCCTACTAGACTGCCTGCCGGTCCATATCTGCTGTCATCTGGACCTGTCTCCTGACCGGTTTTCTGCTCAGAACCAGCTCAATCTCCTCAGGTACCAGGTATGCATGTTGGGCACAGACATACATGCAGGCAAAACACCCACACACATTAAAAAAACAAACCAAGCTAAAGCTCTCAACTATAAAAAGCCCAGACGAAGATGAATTTTTGTCAGACTTTCAAAGAAAAACTAACATCAATGCTTCTTAAATTATTCTATATACCAAGATGGGGGGAGAACACTACCAAATCCTTTTTACTAAGCCACTATTAGCATTATAACAAAACCAGATAAAGACACAAAATGAACAAAAGAGAAAGAAAGAAAGAAAGAAAGAAAGAAAGAAAGAAGGAAGGAAGGAAGGAAGGAAGGAAGGAAGGAAGGAAGGAAGGAAAGAAGAGACAGAAGAAGATTACAGATTAATTTCCCCAAGGAACCTAAATGCAAAAATCCTTAACAAAGTATTCGCAAACCAAATACAGGAACACATTGAAAAGATCATTGACATCGATCGTATTGGTTTGATTCCAGTGATATAGGGAAAGCTTGGCAGATATACCCTGGCTAGTTTTTTGGTTTCGTTTTTTTGTCAACTTGACAGAAGTTAGAGTTATCCGACAAGAGGAGCCTCGGTGGAGACAATGCCTCCATCAGATTGTCTGTAGGGCATTTTCTTGAGAGCCCAGACTGACCTTTGCCTGCAGTTCGTTGAAGCTTAGGATGTGGAGGGCTGGATGAGCTGCTGGCTGTGGTAGATCAGCCAGGGACAATGTCTATTGTCACCCTGTTCTGATAACAGATGCAGTTTATCTGAAGACACAGAGATGTATGGCCTACAACTCCCTTCAAGCACTAACGTGCCGTCAGCTTTGGAGGGTGGTCAGCAGACGGTTCACTTCCTCCGCTCACTGTCTTACTGGTCCTTCCGGGCAGCCTGCCTTTAGGGACTGAGCAGAGGGGACTTTATTGTTCGGGAACAACCTGGGATACTTGAACAACACTCCTGTGCCTCAGGCCAGGTCGGGGCAGGTCTGCGTGGGTCTGTATCAGGTTGTATATGCTTGTCCCTCAGCATAACGTGCCTCTTTCCCCTTTTTCCTTTCACAAGTTTCAACCTCAATAAACACCCTTACCGTCCTTTCTTCTTCCCTTCCAACCAGGCACCCCGACCTGTAATAATTCCCTTTGTCTCTCTCCCAGTTATTTCGTGTAGTGATATGCGTTGAATAGGGATGACACCTCCCCAAGTTTGGTGCCAAGTTATGGTTAGTAGTGACGGTAGTTTGTGCAAATTTGGTAGGCTGAAGTGAAGCAGTATAGCCTTTAGGTCAGCATTGGGCCCGGAACTGTCATGTCTCCCATTCGTGTCACTGACATGTATGTAGCTCACCATGTATGTAGAAGGTCTCTACGTGGAGACCGAAAGCAGAGAGACGGATGCAGACTCCAGTTTCCCTACCTCTTCTCCAGTTTCCTCTGTTCTTCCAAGTTGCCAGTTCTGCTGATCTCAGGCTCAACACCAGACACGGAGGCAACCATTTTCTGTAGACCATCTAACCAAGGTTCCATTACCACATGAAATCTAATCCCTACCACAGCTTCTTTTTCCCCCACTGAATTCTGGCTGGTACTGTCATTGTTTTAGTCCCTCTGATGATAATGTGTCACCGTCTATCGACGGCTTGGCATTTTACTCTGTGAGGTAGAATATCGACGTCAGCGCCCGCACTCCCCACAATCTCCTGCCCTTCTTATCTCTTCTAGCAGTTGGTTATTTTTACATTGACAAGTGAGGTAACACATATAAAGGCACAGTGAATTTTCCCCCTTCTAGTTTATGGTCCATTACAGAAACCATGGAACAACATCTGAAGTAGTGAATTTTGTGTGGCCACAAAGACTGGAGATGGGCTGTGATTGGTTTTTCTTCCTTATATATCAAAAGCGGATTCATCTGTCACTGTAAGGGTAATTTCCTTAGCCTCAGTAGATTTTATTGTTTTATGTATCAACAGTAAGTAAAACACGTCTTATCTCTAATACTGCTTGTTTGCACGACTTTCCTGTTTAGTGATTTGTTTTTCCAAGAGTTTTTGATTGCTTACTCTTTTTCTCTTTTGCTCTCAGGAAAAGAAAATTAGGTCTTCGTCATCCCATCCCAGTTACCGCTAAGCTTTGTAAGCATTTAATGCATGGATTGGAATCCTCCCTAGTCTTCTGGGAGACATTTTCCTTAGGACCCAGAGGCATTTTATTGGCTCTGAGTTTCCTCTGAGGCTCACTAAGCTGCTGTCACCCTGGTTTCTCTTTTCATTGTATTCTTGGCTGTGCCCCACTGTTTCTTAAACTCTCACATTACCTTTATGCTCCCTAGATGTCCACTCCAGTTTGTCTGGAGCGATTTACTATTTAGTATATTTATACTAAATAGTACATAAAAGTAAAATTAAGTGTTTCCTTTGTGCTTGAGCAAGTTTGTAAGTATTATGCTTTGTAACATTGTAGATAAGCTTGAGCAAACTTGCGTCTATTTCATTAATTAAGCCACTGTTCTGGTGAAAGATCCTAAGATGCTATAGTCTAAGTTCCGATTCTGTAGGTCCTCTGTGGTCGGATCTCAGTTGGTTTTTCAGATTTATTTTCTGTTCTCTTCATGGACCTTGAGCTCTGCTAAACTCCTTGTCCAGCACTCTTCTAGTCCTCCAGCCTTGGCTCTCTGTGATCCCCCTTCCTGTGGAGCCTGTGTGTTCAAACTCTAGCTCCTGCCCACAGTATCCTCTGATCCCCACTGCAGCCAGCCCCGGTCCCTTTGGCTTGCACCCTCTCTACCAAGTACCCACAAGTTTGCCCATGGACGGAGCGGACTCTTGCAGTCAAGGAAGCCGCTGCTCTGAGTGACCACTCTGTAGGCTGGGCAGAGTTTCCTGACAACATTTTCAGAAAGTCGAAGGCCACAGCTCTCCTCTCTCTCACCAACACAGCTGTCCAGGTAGGATCCACTTTTCTTTTAGGAAAGCCATGATTAGGTAGGGTCTTTGGCCACTGGGAAAATGTTCCTCCATTAAATATGTCTCTCAGCGGGGGTTAGGTAAAGGAACCATATGCACATACCCAGGGGAGGCATTCTACCTTACAGATGACTCCTTAGTAATCCTGGCAACCTTTCACTCCCTCAGCCACTCGGTCAGTGAGTCTGTACACGAATTGATGGATCGATGCATCTGGCTGTTCCAGGTTTTGTGGGAAGGCTTGAGAACACAGGTAGGGAAGACGATCCCTGCCCATGAGGAAATCATCGTGACCAGATTAGATCACTTTCCAGCCTAGAGGTTGCGTACGTGGATGGGAAAAGTGTAGGACAAGATTCCAAAGGTCCTGGAAACCTGGGTGGAAGAGGATCCACCGGACAGTGAGGTGACAGAATTCCCTCTGCCTCACTGTTTTGCTTTCTGGCACAGTAGAGCATTGTTGGCCACTAGGTTAGGCAAGGAGAAGGTGGAAGGTAGCATAATGCAAGCATGGAATACACAGTTATGTTCCTCTCCATTCCCTTGCCCTGCTTGCCTGACCCAGGAGAGGAGGCGGGGACAACACCTTGGAGTGTTCCTGAGGTGACCACAGAGAAAGGCCAACTCTGTTTGCTGTTTGGTTTCCTAGCAACTTCCGCTCATTTCCGGAGTGAGCATGAGAGGCATGGGAGAAGAGTGGCCTCAGCTGAGGCTCATGTCAGACCCTTCTCTTCAGGGTCACCAGCCCCAGCTGAAGTGCCTTGGGCAAGGTTAGGGGACACCCAGCCTTGGGAGCATTTTGTAGTTTTGAGTATATGCTGCAATCTGTTCAAAGGTGGATTCTGTCTGGTGGCCACGTCCCGGATTGGCTGCCCCGCACCAGACAAAGCTCCTTTTGTAGCCACTGGGATAGTGGGAAGAGGAAAAAGAGCTCTTAATGTGGTCAACCAATTTCCAGCTTATATCAATAAATTTCTCCCTGGACCTTTTCAAAACAAAACTTGACTAATGTGGAGCCATGGGGCCATGTGGTGGGTGCTGGCTGGGCCCAGTGCCACCTACCAGTCCTGATTCTTTTTACCTTTAGCCACCAGAGCCATTTCAGGGTAGATAAGGGCTCAGGCAATGAGTCTTACGAGCTCAGCGTTCCAATTAAGCCTCTGTAGTAACTGCTCTATCCTAGAGGAAGGACACAATGGGAACCCACTCACTCAAATAAGAGGCTACACATTCTTACAACAGAAGTATCCTTGGGGAAAGCCAATTTAACCCTTTTATTATACACTGGGGTACAGAGAAGGAGATATTAAGACTCCCACACTACTGGGGCCGGACTCTAGATCTCCCTGTTCCTTGTTTGGAAATCTTTGGTATCACCAGGTATCACTTTTCCTTCAAGGAAAGTCCAAAAGCAAAGGGGCAGTTACCTCCATAGGCCCAACTGATGAAGGCTTTCAGAACAGAGGGAGCAGCCTATGGGGCAGGGCACCCTGGCGCATGTGTCATAGCATGGGTTTTGCTTGCAAACCACACTGCATGGGCCCTGGAGAGCCTTTCTTCCTTAGCTTAGACCTGACTCAGGTCAGGTGTCCTTTGTGTTTGTAATACACAAGCTCTTAGAGGAAGCTCAGGTGGAACTCAGAACAACTGCGAGAAAGCTTGTGTGTGTGTGTGTGTGTGTGTGTGTGTGTGTGTGTGTGTGTGCGCGTGTACGAGTGTGCGGGTGCGTGTGAGTGTGTGGAGACAGGGCCTTGCTACGTAGCCTAGACTGGCCTTAAGCCTGCAGCAAGCCTCCTACCTTAGCCTGCTAAGTCTGTCTCCTGCACTAAGAGATAGACGACTATCCCTCTAGACAACAATATATGAGGTAAATACAGGGAAGATAGGAGGTGCAGTTGCCAGATGCTACAGCCTGTGGGTGGTGGCTGCATCTTAAAGCCATGTCCTAGACTCTGAATCCTATTTTCTTTCTTTCATACCACAAGAAACCATGCAGAAGTGCTTTGAAAACTGTAAAATGATGCATGATGTGATAATGATTATTATTGTAAGTGCAATTGTTGTCACATCCAGCACCATTGCCGCAAACACCATCATTATCGTGCTTCTACCATCGATACTGCCACCTCTCCCCCACACCACCATCAGCCCCACCACCATCACTCTCCCTATATTGCCACCCCCCCCCCCAGTACACCATGACCTCACACTACCTCTTCTACCACCACCATCATCCATTACCTCCATGATCCCATGGCCACCCCCATCACCATCTTCACGAACACTACCGTCCCCATGAATATTATAATCGCTGCCAGTAGCAGCAGCATTTGCACCACCATGGCCAATGTCCTCCCCTGCGCTGATGTCATTGCTGTTTGTGTTCACAGCAAAACTCAAGGCTGTTTCCATACCTGCGGCTCAACCTCTTAAACAGCTAAGCCACCCAGCTCTTAAACAGTTTAGCTCACCCAGGCCTTTGCTGCCAAAGTATAGACCCCCACAGCAGTGTGAGCATCTCCTGGGAGATGCTCCTTGTCCGAAAGGCAAAACCTTAGCCTTCTCTTAGCTTTCATATGCATATTAATGTGTGAGGAGCTATGGTTGAGAGTAGATGGACCCTCTCAACCTGTTTGAGACAGAGGTTGCTGAGGGTGGCTTGTGGACCACAGTTGCCAACGCCCTCTCCTAGCCCTGTAATGAAGGTCAAAGAGCAGCTCTATGACTGAGCTCCCATGTGTTGAACACCCCATCTCGTTCTAATGGGGCAGACTTGGGCTCAGAAGCCTAGAAGAGGAGAAGTCACATGGTCTCAGCCTTGACAGTTGGAGAGTAAGGTGAGAAATGATTCAAGCAGGAGCATTGATGTTCGCCATTCTCATGGATTTTCCCTCTCTCCAGACAGCTTATTTGAGAAGGAGCCCATTTGAGCTTTTATCCTCTGCTATGCCTTCCCCACACACCTGGGGCTTCCCAGAGGAACAAGAACTGCTTGGCTAGGAAGGAAATCTGGAGCCCATTTGTGATGTCGTTACAGTTACAGACAAGATCCTGTGGCAAAGGGAAAGCTGCCTTGTATCTCAACAGTTGTTTGGCAGGGGAGATAGCAAAGGACAGCTTTGGTGGGGGACCAAAGGGATAAATCATTTCAGGGTCTTATAAGCACTACAGGAGGCAATGCAGCCAAGAGGATTAGAAGATAGTGGGGACAGATACAGGCTGAGGTACAGCTGGGCTAGAACTCATTGGCTCTGTGACCTGGACAGTTACCTGACCTTTCCACCAATGTCTCATCTGTCAACTGATGATATTAGGTTTGTTGGATTTGTGATGATTAATCTCAGTTGTCAACTGAATGAGATCTAGAACTACAAGGGAGATTGAACGTGCCTCCAGGGTATTATCTCGATTGAGTTAATTGGGATGAGAAGGCCCATTCACTGTGGGCAGCACCATTCCCTAGGCTGCAGGCCTGGACTGTATAAAAGGGAGAAAGTGAGCAGAGCACATACATTCATTGCTTAGTGTTTCCTGGTTGTTCCGATGCTAAGGTCTTGTTCCCCAATTGGTTCTTGATCTATCAATAAAGAAGCCATGGGTGGAGGCAGGACTTCCAGGTTCCAGAGGCAAGCAGACAGATGGAAGGAGGGGAGAAGGAGAGTTCACCATGCTTCTGAGGGAGAAAAGGGGACCAGCCATGTGAGATCTGGGGCAGAGAGGCAGCCTGTGGCTGGTCCTACTGGCGAGCAGCTGGGGGTGTTGAGCAGGGACTAGATGTAACTGAGCAACTAAAGCTGAGGGCAGGTGTGGGGCTAAGAATATTGATGAGGGCAAGCATCTCCCAGCAATTGTGTCAACAAGGCAAGTTGAAATTGAACAACTGTGTGTGTCTGTGTTTTTTTGTTTTGTTTTGTTTTGTTTTGTTTTTTTAATCAGTGGATTCAAAGGAATCTGGGTGGGGGCCAGTAGCGCAGGCTGTTCCTGGAGCTTAGGTAGGGTAGTAAAAGCTACATGAAACACCTGACTGTGTGCTGTGAGCAGCCATCACAAACTCCTGCCATGTGACTTCTCTACCTTGATGGACATTGACTTTGAACTATGAGTCAAAAGAAACACTTCATTTTTTGAAGTTGCTAAGACAAGATGTGTGTGTGTGTGTGTGTGTGTGTGTGTGTGTGTGTGTGTGTGTGTGTGTGTATGTATCCCAGAACAGCACCTAGTACATAGTAAGTGCTCCATACTTACTCTCTGTTATTATTAGAGGAGTAGGAAGTGGGGACAATAGGGGCCAATAAGCTCTGCTGAGCATGTGCAGACTATTGCAGATTCTAGGCACTGGGCAACATGTGAGTTAAAAGGAGGCAGAGTCAGAGGCTGCCATAAGGGTGGTCAGTCTAGAAGAAGAGAGAAGCTTCTGATGTCAACTGTGAGGAACACATGGAAGTGGAAGCAAGAGCAAAGCCAAGCAAACCCGGATGTGGAGAAAGAAGGCAGTTTCCAGAAGGAGAGGAGCAGAAACCAGGCCAGGCCTTGAGCATCCCGAGAGCTCAGAGATGGGAAAATTACCCTGACTATTTAGGGCAGCACAGTGGTGTGTGTGTGTGTGTGTGTGTGTGTGTGTGTGTGTGTGTGTGTGTGTGTATAGAGACTCACCCATAAAAAGAAAGGCTACCTTTTTTAAGAGAGAGAGAGAGAGAGAGAGAGAGAGAGAGAGAGAGAGAGAGAGAGAGAGAGGAACTTTTTGCAGCACCTCCTGTAGCCTCATTTCACCAGGCAGCTCCATGAATTCATTAGCACATCAGGTACAGAGCCTGGGCCTCAGCAACCTAGCAGAGAGGGTTCTGAGGGGGAGGGCTCTCAGTCAGGGAGGGAAAGAGCCATGTGGAGAAGTTTCAGGTCACAGCAACATTGAGTGAATCTCCCTGCAGCTGGACCAGAGACCCTGACTCTGTGACACCAGTAGCAATCTGTCTCTGGGGCCACTTCCACAGGGGATGATTTACATGTGTTTCTGATGTTGCCATTTCCTTACATAATAGCCAAGAGGATGTGAACCTAATTGAGACTCTCTCATCCTCAGCTACTGAGCCAGGGTGGGGAGCCAACACCATAGAAGGATGTAAGACTTCAAGGCTGAACCCTTGCGGACAAAAGCTTGATTATTCTCATGGGCTTTCAGAGCTGAACCCTTTCTTCTTTGCTTTGTCTGATGGAGTGTTTAGGATGTAGCTAGGGCTTTTCTTGATGGAGTAGGGTGCTTATCAGAGTACTCTGTTATTGTTAGGAGTTTATGTTTACGATGCCTTGACCTTTCCTAAGTAAGTCTAGAATGATAGGCATAACCATCTCTCAGTATCCATGGAGATCGGGTCCAGGGCTTCCTCCAGTCCCTGCCCCACAGGGTACCGCAAATTAGTGGATGCCCAATTCCCTCATATAAAATGCTATGCGTGTGTGTATAATCCATGCCCATCCTTCAGCATACATTCAACCACCTGAAGATTGAGTATATTGCCCATCTGATGGAAACACTATGAAAATAACAGTTCTTACACTACATACGGAAGGAATGACAAAAATATCTTAACATGCCCAGTTCAGATGCAGTTAAATAGATTTTTCAATCTCCGTGTATTTGTTATTTTTCTATTGCTGTGATAGAACACCATAAGCAAGGCAATGTATAGAAGCAAGGATTTATTTGACTTATAGAGTTCATCACAGTAAGGAAGCAGGGGGTGACAGCAAGCAGCAGACATGGAGGCTAGGGCAGAAGCTGGGAGCTTGTTCACATCTTGAACTGCAATCAGGAGGCAAAGAACACATTAGGAATGGCATAAGGCTTTGAAACATCAAGGGCCAACTCCAGTGACATGCTTCCCCCAGCAAGGCCACACCTCCTAAACTTCCCCAGACAGCGCTGCCAACTGGAGACCAAGTATTCAGACGTCCAAGCTTAGGAGGGGCATTCTTTTTTTTTTTTTTTTTTTTTTGGTTCTTTTTTTCGGAGCTGGGGACCGAACCCAGGGCCTTGCGCTTCCTAGGTAAGCGCTCTACCACTGAGCTAAATCCCCAGCCCTAGGAGGGGCATTCTTAAACAAACTGCCACACTGTGGTTGGTTGAATTCGGAGACGCATAAGCCACAGATATAAAGAACTGCCTATATTTTGAATTTTGTGCTTTTGTTGAAAAAAAGAAACCCAACAGACTTCTGGGTTCAGCGCTGGCATGGTGGGTTTTGGAAGTTAGCGGGTATCATGCCTGTCTTTATAAAAACAAAACGCTGGGAAACCAAAGCTCATTGAATTTTCTTGAAATTGAGGTTGCAGTGCGGTGATCTCCATCCTAAAACCTATTTAAACAGACATTGCAGAGGAGCCCAGCTGAGATCAGACTGCCTACAGCAGATGTAGCAAGAGCTCAAGGAACAGCTGGAGGTTGACCATGAACTGTTGTGAAGGTCCTAGGATCTTCACACTAGGAGTCCCACACTGTCATGGGCTTTACCCCAGGAACTCAGTCGAATTCTCACCAGAAAGAACCAAGAAAGAGTCTTGTATGGCTTTAGCAGCAAGGTGAGGAAAATGTTCATTATGAAATATATTCAGAGTGTCCCAGCAGCAAAGACAACTCTTGAGGAGAAAAGACATTACCAGAAGTTCAGCTTACCAGGGGGATAGATTTTTACCCAACTTCAGCCTGTTAGCCTTCCTGTCTCACCCAAAGGGAGGCAGATACATTTGTGAAGGTCACAGTCTAATGACACAAGTCTACTGAAATATGAGGTTAAACAATAAAACTTATAACAGATCACCTCATACCTTGTCACCATGGCAACAGGGCTCCAGCATAGATTATAGCTGAGAGCAGCAAAGTCCAGACTCCGTATAAGGAGGGTTCCCTAGGAATTCCCCAAACACCAGGTGCCTCTAACCAGTTACAGCAAATCAGTAAACACAACCCAGTTAGCCAGATTAATATGAAACCAGACCAAGACCATTACCTCAGTTTCTAGGACCCTGTAGGTCATATCTGGCTACAAACAACAATGGCAGAAAGTCACAAGGCTTGTTAAAAAGCAACACGAATGGAGGCTACAGAGATGGCTCAGCAGTTGAGAGCACTGGCTGCTCTTCCAGAGGACCTGGGTTCAATTCCCAGCCTCCACATGGCAGCTCACAACTGTCTGTAACTCCAGTTCCAGGACTTTTAACACCCTCACCCAGGAATACACCCAGGAAAACACCAATGAATAAGTGTGTGTGTGTGTGTGTGTGTGTGTGTGTGTGTGTGTGTGTAGATGTATATATGTGTGTGTGTTGCTGCAAATGGTCTACATAAACAATGCAAGCATTAGTATTCGTTCTAGAGTCATATATGACATAGATTTTGGAAGGATTTCTTTTTAAGATTTACTTTATTTTAATTATGTATACTTGTGGACGCTCCTGTGTGCAGGTGCTGGAAGAGGCCAGAAGCAGCCATGTGATCCTCCTGGAGCTGGAGTTACAGGTAGTTGTGAACTGCCTGGAAAATGAACTCAGATCCTCTGCAAGATCAGTTCTCACTCTTAACTGTTGAGCCACCTTTCCAGGCCCCAGACAAGAAACTTAAAATAAGTAAGCTGTGAAGGAGTGTAATGGAAAAATCAGGAAAAGTGGAGAAAGCATAGAGTAATCAGAAGGTTAGGGATTCTAAGAACGAGAAACAGGAGGTAATACTAGAAATAAAGAACCATTGTAATAGAAATGAAGATGCCTAAGGCTGGCTCATGAGAAGGCCTGGCTAGCTGATCAGTTAGCTTGAAGGCATGCCAATGAATCCCACCCCCCCCAAGTGGGACTTTAAAAACATTAGTAAGGGATCGGGAAGGGAGTACTAAGGTAAGTGGCTTTGTAAACAAGAGGATAAAGGTGCAGGAGCCACAGGGGAAGACTGCAGGAGACTGACTGTGGCTGGCAGAGCTGGCCCCCAGGAGGTTCAGAATGTGCCTATACACAGTCCCTGAACCATCACTGAAGGCAGCAGTTGATGGTGGCAGCTCTGGGCTGGGATAAGATGGAGAAAGGCTTAGAATGGTCTGTGTGTAAAGGACGCCAACCGGAGATGTCTGTCTGAACTCGGCTTAAGTCAATATCGACTACAGTGCTGCCTCCCGAATCATTTATAGATATCTGCACACAGGCAGACTCGCTTTGTTAGCTAAGGGGCCCTGAGCCCGCCCCTGCCTCATAGCAACGACCTCATAGCAAGGAGCACACGTTAGTGCCTTCCAGACCCTGCTTCTGATACCCTTCCCCTTGAGGAAAGGACTGTCTATACGACTTGGGCAGGAAACAGAAAAAATGAGCCTAGAGAGTGTTCCAGAAAGGAAGGAAATGCTTGCAACAACACAATGACAACAACAATAGCAAACTGCACAATGAAAGGACCCGACACAAGGACACAGGAGCCAACTGGAAGGAGTCATGGCCACCAAAGCTGGGGCCATCTGAACAATTTTAACCCCAAAGAAGAAAATAAACACCCACGAGGACACGTCCATATAAATAAATGATTGAGTAAATAAACCTGTGGAGAAGACAGAAGTCCTCTGCATAGAAAAATCCCAACGTACAAAGACATCTCCCCTTCGAGGAGGTGGGGCTGTGTCATGAATTCCTTCCAAAGGTGGTCAGGGGACGAGGAGCAATTAAAGGTACTGTGACACCCTTAACAGAATCCTGGAACCATAAGAGGATGTTAAGTAAAGATGGGAAATGAGAAGAAAGTACAGGTTTTAACTACTTGGATATACATATTTATACTGGTGCAATTCATGTGTATATATTCCGTATGCGGTTGTTGGGCAATTTTTACATCAGATTGCTATCTGGGTGTCTCAGGCAACCTCTCTCCCCTCTGTAATTGATCTGCCAACTTAGAAGTCAAGTTTGTTCAAATCACGCATTAAAAAAAAATGGGCCCAAAGAGAGTGCTGGATGTTCTCCTGTAACTGATATACATAAACATATGACATCTGTGACAGGCATTTGGATTTTCATAGGACTTTAGGAGGTTAATCTTTACACTCAGATGTGTCAGGCTTAAAATAATCACAATTTACATTTATGAACACTTCTGAGTTGGGAGAGCACATCTCATACGTTATTTTGCTCAGTCTGTCAGACGAAGGCAATGACTGTCAGACAGGAAGAGATGATGGGAGACTCAGCTCACGGGGACCTGTGAAGTGGCCAGATGGCTGAGTTCCACAGGGCCAAGGTGTGGCCATTTGCTTTTAAAAGAACCCGACTTGGCCAGGCATGGCGGCTCACGCCTGTAACCTCCAGCGCTGTAGAAGTTGAGGGTCACAATGTGGAGACCAGGTTTGCAGCGGTCTCAGAACACCCACGATAAATAAGGAACAACAGAAGTTTCAAAAGAGTTCGAATATCTGCTGACAGGTTTGGGGGTGCAGAGATTATTTTTGTCTTCTCTTCACTCTGAGGTACTTGCTTGCAATCCTGTGATTACCCACCGGCAGCATCGAGAGCCTTGTTGGGTCTTCAGCTCAGAGAGTGGCTTCCTTCTGGAAATAGCAGGTTCACCCTTTGGCCTAGAGGACTAAAGCCTCTCACCAATGAATTGACCCCGAGGCCATGGTGGAGAAGATGGGGTGGGGTTACCTCCATCCCCTGTTTGGCTGCCTTTTCCGCTCAGGGTTCCTTATGTAAACAGCCCACTCCTATTCGCAAGGGAACTAGGGTCCTCGAAATCCCTGCTGTACCTACTTCTGGAGCTTACCTCCTGGTCCCTGTTCTGTCCCAGTGTAACCCATAGGACACTGATCTCCACAGAGGGGACAGACTGAGTCCCCAGAGGGCTTAGGCCCAGTAGGGTTTGAGAATTATTTGGTTCAGCCACTACTCAATTTCTTTCTTCAGCAGCAGCCACCGCAGGCCAATGGAGAAACCTTTTCGGAGTCCTGCTGTTTTGCCCAGTAAAAGAAGTTTCTGCTTGTGACTCAGAAAACAGGAATGGCAAGCAAGGGAACCCACTTGCTATTTCTGGGCTATTCTTGTATATGACTTGCCCTGCTATGAGTTTAAGAAATTAAAAGAAAATAATATCCAGTGCTTAAAAATCAACATACTCACATAAAGTCCACGGCAAACGGCGTTTTCTTCTCTCTGTTATTGCTTTTAATTGGTGTGTATTGATCAGGGAGAAGAGGATACTGAAAAGAACCTTTCTAGGTGGCCCAAGTTGGTGTGAAACTTAATAGGTAGGCCAGCCTGACCTTGAACTCTAAGATCCTTTTGCCCCAGGCTCCCTAGTGCTAGGATTTCGGTCTTGAACCACTTCAGGGGGATGTCCTCACTCTCTCTAGGTTATCTGCCTACTCGTTACCACACTTGAGCTCAGATTCTGCCAGGCAAGACCTACCAGGATGAAGGCTCAGGGGATGCTGACAGTGGGGTGGTTGACAGCATGCTGCACGTGCTGGGTTTCTGTCTGTGTATGCTCTGTCTGTGTACGCTCAGTTCTCCAGGGCCCACGAATGGTGTTTGCCACTGGGCAGCCTCTGCTTCCCGCACCTGCTCAGCTGGAGGAGAGTAGATCCCTCCTGCCCTTCCTTTGCCTGCCTTGCCGAGACAACTAGACATCAGTAGCATCTGATCTCTAAGGATTGCGAGTCTCCACGGAACTAGGATGCCTCGCTGCTGTTCATCGGTGTCTCTGTCAGCTCTTGCCGATGCACGCAGAATCCTCCTGCAGGGAGATACAGTGCCTGATCTTTCGCTGTTCCTCAGAAGAACAGCCGGCATTCACACTGCTGATTCAGGACGCTGACTCAGCCACCTGCATGTCTCTCCTAATCCCTAGCTGTTTGAGCAAACTGGGTAAGGCAGGAGGTGGAAATAAATAGAAATGTCTGTTCTGCTTGGCTGGGATTCCACTTCCACTAACGCCAGCTGTGTGACACTGGGTAAGTTCCTTGTCACCTCTGGGTCTTGGTTCCACCTCTGTGGTTGGAGTCATGTGTGGAAATAGTTTGGCGTGAAGCAGATGAGGAAGTCAATGGATGGCACAGAGTCAGGGGGAGTGGGTTCTGACTCAGCTGACTGTCTCAGTAGATGACCCCAAGCATGTCCAACCGGCCGCCCTCAGGCTGCATGTGTCCCTGTGGTCTAACACATTTGTAGATGACAATGTCAAGAAGGTTGGACAGCCCTGGCACTCTGTAATTGATGCCACTTTAACCCCAGGGGTGGGGCAAACAGCCCCAGTGCAAACTAATCAGCAAAATCCTTCTTGTCTAAGGCTAACAAGTGACTCATTCTGACCTAAGAAACTGAAGAAGGCAGCGTGCTCTCTCTCTCTCTCTCTCTCTCTCTCTCTCTCTCTCTCTCTGTATGCATATGTGTCTGTCTCTCTGTCTCTCTGTGTGTCTGTATCTATTTTTGTGTGTATGTGTGTGTCTGTCTCTCTGTCTGTCCCCCCTTTCTCCCCCTTTGTCTTTTCCTCTCTATGTGTCTGTTTCTCTCTCTCTCTCTCTCTCTCTCTCTCTCTCTCTCTCTCTCTCTCTCTCTCTCCATTTCTACATAGTAGAAAGGCAGGACGTGCTTTTGCCTTTTTGCACCATTGGAAAAGCCCGTCTAAGCACTGGGACATAGCAAAAGGGGCCAGAAGACAGCATCCAGACAGAAGAGGGGCTTTGATGAGCCGTTGTGCAAACCTACCCTGAGGCCTGCTCTATTTCCCGGTCTTGGGCAGATCTGAACTACAGCGTGAGGGATCCTGGGCTGGGGTAGGGGACAGAAGATTTTCAGAGAGAGTGGGATGAGTGGAGCTGGGCTATAAGAAGTTCCCTGGGGTACTGAGGGCATGGATTCTGGTTTGTGGCTTGAAATGAGCACCGGACCCAGTCAGAGATAGAGAGATTGAGGGCCACAAAGATGCCAGAAGCTATAGTGGCTGACTGGATTAGGAGGCATGGGAAAGAGGGAGTGCCTGAGAAGACTGAAGCTATCTGCTGAACGATGCAGATAGACAGGCTTCCTGTTCCTCCCTCCATCACAGACTCCCTGGGAAGTCATCTGCTCTTTTTCTGTCTTTGGTGGATTTGTGCCTCTGACTACAATTCCTATGATTCTGCCTGGTCCTCCACAGCCTGGGCCATACCCTGCCATCTTCCCGTCCTGCAGACTAGGCCAACATAAGGTTGGCAGTCAGCCCACGCTAACTTGGACCAAGATGACAGCGTACTCATTCTTGCTGAACTAGGCACGAGCTGCCCCCTTCTCCTTCCCTGGGGGCTTAGTCATCGGTTTCATAAGCAGCTTAGAAAAGCTGCAGCTCCAGTACCCAGCTTGCTGGTTGCTGACAGGTGCTGGCAGCTGCAGAGACAGAGTGGGGAGGGGTGGGGGTTCAGGGACTGTGCTAGGGTGGGAATCCCAGCCAGGTCATCCGGGTCACAGGCATTTATGGTGTGTGTGTGTGTGTGTGTGTGTGTGTGTGTGTGTGTGTGTGTGTGTTCCCTGAAAAAGCCATAACCCGCCTGCCCCCAGCCCCAATCCCAGACAGAAAACAAGCCTCCTTTTTTTAAAAAATATATATCTGTCCTGTTTGAGGTCCAGAAATACACCCATGAGCTTTCTGCATCTAAAACAGAGGTGGGTCCCACCTCGCCAGGCTATCTCAGATTCATTCCCTGGAAATGCTAACCCATTAGCCTGGCTCTGGGCCTGCAAGATGTGTACGTTCTATGGTTCTGAAATAGGAATCTTTCAGCTCCTGTCAGTAGGGTCTCAGTTGCCGACTGCTCCCGACTTTCAAATCCCTTCCTCTGTACAAACTTACCTGAAGATGGGAAGCACTTTTGGGAATATTCAAGGGCCAGACACTGTCAGGGCAGCAGGAGTGCTAACTTCCTCCCACCTCCACAGAACCCCTCCTCCATCTTATTTTCCCAGCAGCCTCGTGGTCTTTGGAAGGCCTTTCTTCCTCCTACCCTTGAGCTAGGTTTTCCCAATCTGCTCTCCAAGATGCCAAGGTTTCCCTCTGGGCTCTGTTGTCACGGAAATTCCTGGTTCTAACGCTTCTCAGAAGGGCTCTGCCACTGGGCTCTCATCTGCCTCACTGTTGTGTTGTTTTTCCTGTAGCCATGGCAGGGATTAAGGCTTGAGCCAAACGGGGCGGGCAGAGGGAAGGAGTGAGCTGGAGTGGGAGAAGGGAGCCTGATTGGAGGGAGAGGCCAGAGAAAAGCTGGCTGAGAGGCTGGGAGGATGGCAGCTTTCTGGTTTGCTTTGTTCTGATCTGATGGTTTGGATTTGTAGTTGGGAATGATAATACATTAGGAGTTGAGTCCTTCCCCAGGGCAGAGACACTCTAAAGAAATCTCCCTCTCTTTAGTGGTCCAAAATCTGAGGCCATCTGCAGCTCCCAGGTCTAATAGGAAAAGCTCTTGAGGGTGGTGGTAGAGCTCAGTGGTAAGGCACTTCCTGGCATGCAGCACCCTCAAGTGAGAAGGCACTGCCGTTTGGAAATCCCTGCCCTGCCCTCCCTTGGTCTCTGGCATGAGAAGCCCTTGGATCAATGAAGGCACCTGAACAGTGCCCATGGCCACAGCTGCCGCTTCCAGATGTTTTCACATCTGCATTCAGGACCCCAACATCTGCCCAGACAGCCCAATCTCATTTCCAGGTCTCATATGGGCTTTTTCCAACAGTCTGCCCTCTCAGAGGCTCCAGGGACAGTTGCCGGGACGCACACAGAACAGGGAGGTACAGGTTGGCCTCAGGCATGGCCAGGGTGGAACGTAGGAGGGACAGTCCCTGAGTTGAGACTGTCTCTCCCTGTCATACCATATGAGCAGCCAGAAAATTCTGACTTCACCTTTGACCTTCCAGAAGGTCATGGGGTTCCATTTATAGTGCCCAGAGTGTAGGGTGGGGCAGGGTGGGGCAAAGCCGTTCACCCTGTGACTGCTGGGATCCAAAGAGAGAAAGAGAAGAAGGAGGGGTTGAGGGTCCCAAGAGCCTTCAAGGGAACACTCCCCACCTCACAATGAACATCTTTCCATCAGGTTCCACTTCCTAAAGGTTCGAGGACTTCCCAAGAACATCACTAATTGGTGGTGGTTGGCCAGTCAAGACAACCTATGCATGTTGACCTTTGGAAGACGTTTAAGACCCAATCTGTAATGCTTAGTAATTATATGTTACTAAACCATGTTCTGTTTGGAGGGTGGCCTGCCCTCCTCGCCCATGCTTACCTGATCCCTGACAGAACTCCTATCCTATAACCAAAGACAGACATGCTAAGAACCTTCCAGACAGAGCTGTCACTGCCTCCTCTGATCCCATTCTCCCATTTTTCTTTTCCTTTAAAAGTTCATTTTATTTTATTTTTGAGATTATAATATAATTGCATATTCCACTTCCTCCCTCCGAAGCCTTCCATACAGTCCTCCCCACTGACCTTCAAACTCATGGCCCCTTTTTTGGTGGTTATTGCATGTGTGTATATTCCTAAATGTAACCGGCTCAGTCCATATCATGTTACTTGAATGCATGTGTTCAGGAATGACCATTTGACACTGGACATCCAGTTGGTGTGCTTCTTTGGGGAGGACCTCCTCTCCTGCTCCAACCTCTTCTGAGTTGTTTAGAGTTCCTTGTTTAGCACTGAGGCCTCATGGGCTTTTCCCCATCCCCATGCCCACCGGGGTCCTTGTTTAGCTCACATCTGGCCAGCCATGTTGGTGAGACTTTTATGGCTGTAGCTTCTGACACTGCTAGGCGACACAATCTCACAGTAAACTTTCTGACCCTCTGGCTCTCACAGTCTCTCCCCCTCCTCTTCTGCAATGTTCCCTGAGCTCTAGGTGCAAGAATGTTTTGTAGATCTATCCACGGGACGGAATAACTCTGCGTTCTGATTGGCTGTTGTTTTCCCCATCTGTAGCAAAGAGAAGTTTCCTTGATGAGGGGTGAAGATCACATCCGGCAGACATAAGGACAAATGTTTATAGACTGTTGTTAGGGATTATGCTGGTTTAGTAAATTAGTGGTTGCGGATTCTCCTCCAATAACCATGACTTCACTAGTCTGAGTAGTTAGCTAGGGTTCCAGTCCTGGGCACGGTTCCCCTCCTGCTAAGCAAGCCCTAAGTCCAATTAGAGAACCGTTGGTTACCACCCCGGTATGTGTACCACTATTGCCCCTGTAGGTGTCAGGCCATGCTGGTCGTTGATGTGGTTCAGAGGCAAAAGAGCTGTCCAGGACTGTTGCTTGCCTCGTTGCTTTGGAAGTTTCTGGTATTATAAAAGCTAGTCCTTGAGGAAGGGGCATTCAGCGGTCCCATTTTTGTTTTATAAAAGAGTTTCCAATTTGTAGCTGGGTGCTTAGCTATCTGGATCACAGCTCATGTTTCTCAGATCCCCTTCTCTGTTAGCGACCAACTCAACCACTGAGCTGTAAGTGGTGTGTGCACGTTCCAGGAAGCAGATCGTGAGTGAGTTCATTACTCAGCTTTTCACTGTAACCCAATGCGTGAGAGCTTATCTCAAGGGAGGAGGGGTTCGTTCGGCTTTTGGCTTCAGATGGTAGAATTCATCTTGATGGGAAGGTGTGGCTCACTAGGGTACAAGCTGGCAACCTCTTCCCTCCTGGCTAACCGGAAGCTGGGCTGAGTCTCACCCTTAAGGCCTGGCCCCCTAGCAACTCCCTTCTGCTATGCAAGTCTCACCTCTTTAAAGTTCTACAACCTCCAAAAATACCACCATACAAGTGTTCAAAGAGGAGTATGTGGGGCTCATTTCCCATTCAACCTTATTCTCTTTCCAATGGCTGGAACATGGGTGTGGTGGCAGGTGTCAAGCTGGTCCTTGGCAGCACGCACGCACATAGCTCGTGGAGGGAGCAGATTGTGAACAACCATACACTGTTTGTCATCAGTCGTTTTTTACACGGTCAAAAATAAATGTGGATTTTGCTTACACCACAGATATCTAACATTTTCTGACACAGAGCAAAACACGAACGTGAATGGTATATTTATTTTCTCAGCCTCTCTTACTGCGAGGAAAGGGCATGCAACCTTCTTGCCAAGGGCAGCCTTAGTGGGAAGCTCAAGTTCCTGGAACGGCGGTGGTGACATCCATTGTGGAGTGTGGGCGAGGCAGAATGAAATATCTGGGGTTTGTTGGCAGCACAGGACCTCGCTGGGTGCTATTTTTGATGCTATGGCTCCCACCGCCATCTTCCAGCTCTGTGGGTGACCCAATACCCTGCTAATAAATTCTGCCACTCAGTCATCAATGTCGTCTTAGCCCCTGTTGAAAGACTTTTCAATAAATGTTCCCAAGGCAGTCAGTTGGCTCTGCCGTCAAATTAGTCACTGAATAATGTGTTAAAAGTCTATGTGAGGCATGAGTCCCATTTAAAAGTCAGAATTTTCTCACACCTTTGTTTCTATAGATACTTCTGGGACAGAACGAGGTTCTTTGAAATAGCTGGTGTCTCTTGTACGGGAGTGTGCCATCTGCTAGCTGAAGCCTTGATATTTGGGGACCTACCAGGACGAAATTAAATGCAGCATAGAAGTTCGGTCAGAAGTACACTTAAAGGGCAGTGACACTTCATTTGTCCTAAAGTGATTTACACAAAAACCTCAGCTATTTAAAACATTGTCAGGAATGAGGAAAAAGACGAAAACCAACAAAAAACAGGGTGGGGTAGAAAAGGAAAAAAAAATCAAGAAAAACCTCAAACCGAATGAACCCAAGACAGCATTCAAAGAGAAACAACACACAAGAAGTTTGTTCACAGCCAACACGAACGCTCAGAGCACACCCTAGTTAATGGACTTGCAGGCGGGCAGGCGGGCAGGCCATTCCCAACTTGGAGGGACTCTGCAGTCCCCTTAGAAGGAGAGAGAACGGAGACTGCTGTAGCCCCCACCACCGGGAGCCAGACGACGGGGCTTAGTTTGTTCCTAAGGCAGAGATGGAATGGGGAAGTCCAACAGACAGGACCAGTGGCATCTGAGCCTTAGTGCAATGGGAACAGCATTGTCCCTCAGCTCAGTGTGGAGAGAGGTACTCATGGTTTCCAATCCCCACTGCTGCTGAGCATGTAAGGGCAACGGGGATTCCCTATCACTGGAGGGACAGCAACCAGTTAAGAGAGGCTCAGCGGCTCCTTGTGCAGCTCACGGCATAGGGCAGCTCTTACCTGAGCTGTAGGAATGGCGCCAGAACATTCCCAGCAGCACCTTTTGTAGTGCTCAGAATCCCCTGAGCGGACGTTGCGGTGTCGCCCATAATGGACCGATGTGTAGTTGAGAAAATGAATATACGAACGCCATTATCAATATAGACAAATATGAACATGAGAGAAATGAATCACGGGAAAGTACATAAGGGGTGTGGCTCAGCTGATACAAGGCTCTCTAGCATGCCAGGGTGTGATTCCCCAGCAACCCCCAGGCATGGTGGTACAAGCCTATAATCCCAGCATTCACGAGGTAGAGGCGGGAAGAGCAGACGTCCTGCATCATTCTCACCTGCGTGATGAATCTGAGGTCAGCTTAGGATACAGGGGTGGTGCGGGGCGTATATAGAACTCCATCAGTATAAAGTCCAAGAACAGACAACTAAAGTTGGGGCTAAATTCATATGTGGTCAGTCATAAAGAACGGCAAAGACAGTCGGTGTGTAATAGGGGAAGGACATTTGTAAGGTACCGTTAGGATATTTGTTTTCCTTAACTGGTCCTGCTGGTTGGTACTTTATATTAACATCTGTTCAGCTGTACTGTTGTTTTCTTAATGTCTAGATGTCAGTGACAATTGTGAAGGGAAGAAAGAGGAAGAAAGAGAGTGAGAGAGAGAGCGCGAGCGAGCAGGCAAGGCTGGCTGTACGTGGGCAGTTGAGGCAGGAGGATCTGGATTTTGAGGCCAGCTTGGATTAGATAGAACAACCCCATCTCACAAACCAAATCAAAGCCAGGTGGGCCAGGCGTGAAATTTCCACTCTTTCCCGGAGGCTGACACTGGAAGACTTCACTTTGAAGGCCTTCGCAGACAACTTAATAAGGCCATAAGCAGAGAAAGAGGCTGCTGAGATAGCTCAGTGTAGGGTCCTTTGCCTAGCATGCGGGAAGTCCTGGGTTCAAGCCTTGGTACCGCGCAACACAATCACGTATGCATGCACACGTGCGCAGTCCGAAACTAAAGTATACCAGAGAAAACCAAACTCAACAGGTCAAATGGGTCGTGTTCTGTCCATGGACTCTGCTTAAGAAAGCAAAACAATGTCTAATAGCAGCTGAGAAAACAAATACCAAACAGTTTGGGCATCAGGAGAGCTCTGTCCCAGTGTTGGGGAAGGTCATTTATATAGGACAGCATCCTTTCCAGATGCAGGGAGACCCAGGGATGCCATGGCAATAACCCAGAAATCCAACTCTTTCCCGTTTTTAGAAGAGATTTTAATGGTTAAGACAAGAAACAGAGAATCTATTAAGTAGGTCTTCTTACACCACCAAAGAGGGTGTCCTCTTCCACATCAAGGACTTGTCACCCCCTCGCACAGTATATTTTGACTCATCAGTGTTCTCAAGCACACAGTAGGTGCTCAATAATTGCTTTCTGAATGAGTGCAGGAAATGCTTAATTTACCCTAATCCACGGCTGTGGCTGGCCTATGGCTTATGAAGTTATCCTTTCCAGTTACTCCCTGTTCTGTCCCCGCCATTCAGCCTGTCTCTGTCTGTCTCTGACTCTTTCTGTGTCTCTCTGTCTGTTTCTCCCTCCCTCTCCCTCCCTCTCCCTCCCTCCCCCTCCCTCTCCCTTCCTCTCCCTCCCTCTCCCTCCCTCTTCTTCCTCTTCCTCTCTCTCTCTCTCCCTCTCTCTCTCTCTCCATCTCAGTCTCAGTCTCTGTCTGTCTCTCTCCCTCCCCCTCCCCCTCACCTTCTCCCTCCCCCTCCCTCCTTCTCTCCCTCCCTCCTTCCATCCCTCCCTCCGTCTCTCGATTTCCAAGACAGTTTCTCCTTGTAGCCCTGGAACTTGCTCTGTAGACCAGGCTGGCCTTGAATTCAGAGATCTGCCTGCCTCTGCCTCTTGAGTGCTGGGAGTAAAGGTGTGCCCATCACTCCCCGGCCTCAGCTTCTCATGAAGCTGGAAGTGATTCTGCAGCGCAGTAGTGACAATCTGATGGGGGCTCTTAGAAAACCTGTGTGTGTTGTCATTTGTGGGATGTGTGCATACGTCTGTGAGTGTGCACATGTGGAGGCCAGGGGCCAGGGTCCGATATCTTCATCGCTTTCCACGCTATTTGGCAGACAGGGTCTCTCACGGAGCCTGGAGCTCAGTGATTGGCTAAGCGCAACAATGAGCTGCAGGACCCGCCTCCTCAAGCATCCCCAACCCCGCACCCACCTCACCACCACTCCCCGCAATGCTTGGGTTACAGGTGGCCTCTGGTATGCTTGGATTTGAGGGGAGCTGGGGATCTGAACTCGGGCCCTCATACTCGCAGGGCAGATGTTTTACTGCAAGGGCTGTTTCCCTAGCTCGCTCTCGTTGGAATGTTTGTACTGACCTGACTACTTCTCACATTTATGAAACGTGCTCTCCCCGACCTTCCTGCCTAGTGCCAGAGTTAGCCATGAAAGCAAGGCTAACAGAGCCAGACAGCAGCCTGCACCATGCGGGGCCATGGTGCCTGCACCAGCTGTTTCTGCCTTAAGATTTGTCCTTATTTGTCGGAAATGAACACCCAATTGGACCACTGTTGGGTGGATTTTCCATTGTTGCAGCTGACAGCTTGCCTGATAAAATCTCTCCCTGGATCGCCATGAGGGGTGTTGGGCGGGATAACAGAGAACGATCTATTTTTTGACTTGCCAAAGAAGGACATTATTTCTTGAGTGCCTGTGAGTTCCTGGTTACTTCGTACGCAAGGCACAGTTAACTTCCAGGTCTGCCCAAGTGGAATTAACCTGTCATGAGACGCACAGATACTTGAGGCCTGACTGGATGGCGGAAGTCATGCAGCTAACAGAGGCTGGTTGGGCAGGCCATGCTCTACCTGAAATGGGCAGGGTTCATCTAGCTCAGCGCCCGCTACGCTAGCATCGTGAATTACCTTTACTTATGGGTAGTTTGATCGATTGACAGGCTCGGTTTTTGTTTGTTTTATTTCAAAAAGGATCTCACTCTATAGCCCAGGCTGGCCTGGAACTTACCAGGTAGCCTAGGCTAACCTTGAGCTTGTGGCCATCCTCCTGCTTTAGCCTCCCTAGTGCTGGGATCGCAAGTGTGAACTACTAGGCCAGGCTTTATGGATGGGATCCTGTGTGGCCTTGAGTGGCCTCTAACTTGATCTTCCTGTCTCAGGCTCCTGAGAGCTGGGGTTACAGGTGTGTTCCAAACAGGATCCCAAGGATAGTTTTGCATGCCAAAGCTCATACCGAATCAATATAAAACACTACCCGTTGCCACCCTAGAGCCACCCAGCTGGGAAAGCAAACCCTCTGGCTGTCTTCCTTTCCCTTAGCAGGTAGGACTGTGCAGGCTTGTGTGTTGGGAGTCTTCTGCCTAAGCTGTGACCCCGAGTAGGGTCCTCACTGTATCTCTCTCTCTTCCTGACTTTAAATGCCCAGTATGCCTTCACTATCTGTTTTCCCATTAGGAGGCCTCTTCCAATACACACACATGCACACACACACATGCACATGCATACACACCCAAGCATAACCACACCCAAGTATTGGCTCCTAAATATAGTTCCTCTTTCCAGTCTTCCTATAGTTGTCAAGTCCTCATAGCCAGACATTGTTTGGCTAATAAACACCCCAGCCTCATCCAGACAATTAAAACCACCAGCCCTGGCTCCCGGCTGGACTCTGCTACAGCCTTCTGGTTACAGCAGACTTTGTGTCTACATCCATGGGCGCTAAGTTTTAGAATTTTATAGACATGAGGACCGAGCACACAGGAGAGCCCAGCCTCAGACCTGTTGGACTTTGGACCTGAATTATTTAAAGTCTTTTTTTAGTTAAAAAATAACAATAAAATAAAATAAAATTACTTGTCTTATGCCCTGAAACCAGCTAAGTTTCCCATCATTAAGTTTCCCATCATACCCAGAAGATCCTTTATTAAGAGATTTATTCCTGGGCGGGTGGGGTAGTGGCCCACACCTTTACTCCTAGCATTCGGGAGGCAGAGGCAGATGGGTCTCTGAGTTAGAGATCAGTCTGGTCTACAGAGGGAGTTCCAGGACAGCTAGGGTTACACAGAAAAACCCTGTCTCAGAGAGAGAGAGAGAGAGAGAGAGAGAGAGAGAGAGACAGAGAGAGAGAGACAGAGAGACAGACAGAGAGAGAGAGAGAGAGAGAGAGAGAGAGAGAAATATTTTTTCTTTTTTGCTCAGGCTAACATTGAACTTGAAATCTGTCAGTTTCAGCCTCCCTTGTGAACTACCAACTCTGATTTTAGAATTTCAATTTAGGGAAAGTCTACACTAGGATTCAAAAGGTCCTGGAAGTTTAAAACCCACACCTTTACCTGGAAACACCTAAGTGCTGTTGTAAATAGAGGAACCCTGAGAGAGGACAGTCCAAGGCGGATGAGAGAGACAGTACAAAGGTACTCATCTTGAGGCCCTTTCCCCTGGTGCTGTGGGGAGCCCAGTGTTAGCTTCCTGCCTGTCTCCCAGAGGCCCTAGGGGGATCATTTCCAGCTAGCTATTTCTGGGAGGGCAATTACCCAGAGCACTTTCACCCCTTCAAGCGCAGCACAGAAGGTTTCTGCAGAGCCATAAGAAGGATGGGCAAGCCACGTGCTCTCTCCCCTACCCAGGGGACCCCAAATGCTGCTGTTCCCAGAGTCAGGCTCTTTACCAGATAAGGCTGAGTGTGTGGTGGGTGGGTGGGTGGGGGTAGACGGGGGCTTCAGATCCTATCAGCCACTGGTTCCTGGTTGTCATGGCGACCTCTCCTGGAGCAACTCTCACATTGATTTGAGTGTTTGCAAAGATGAATAACATCCAGGCTGACAGTGTTGATTTCAGCTGGGTGGGAACAGCCTTTACGAAGGGACCATGCCCCCATTAGCCTGGACACTGCAGGCTTCCAGGGTTCACTACTGTTATTCCTGGCGAGGTACAGAAGTCTGTCAGACCTGCAGGAACAAACCTGCCCCTCCACATTCCAGGGCTTCTGTGCAGCAGAATCAGCCAGAATCACAGCCTGAAGGCAAGAGATGATGGTTTCCTGCTTGGAGGACCATTCCAGACTCCCCTTCCTTGTCTCCCTCCCTCCCACTTTGAAAATGGATCTGAATTGACTGTTGTATCTCTTGCCTATGTTCCAGGAGGGGAGGATGCTAGCTAATCCTGATAACAGAGGCACAGCTCATCAACACACCGCATTGTGATAAGTGTCTGGCACGTCCCATTTCCCTCCGATACAATCACATCCCATTTAGAGAAGGACTCATTTTACACCTGAGGGCACTGATGTTTAAGGAAATAAATGGCTTGCCCAGGGTCACTGAGCAAGGCTGTGATGAAACTTGGATTGGAGCCCAGGTTATCGAGGGTTGAGCCTGTGCTAGAATTAGACAGTCTCTGTGTCTAACCCCCATGGTGGAGCTGCCTAGAAATCAAGAAAGGTGCATACTGAGCTGTAGGGAGCATGAAGGTGGCCAAGGACAGAGAGCCCACCCCTTCATTGTCACTTTCCAAACTGAATGCCCCAGGGAGAAAACCAACATGTCTAAATGTGGAGAGGCGCCCCTTCCGGGGTTTAATGAGCTGGAATAAACAGTAGCCTGCCTCCTAGAAGGTTCACATTGTATTTAAAATAGCAACGGGTGATTTCCAGTATGTGATGTGCCGTTGTTTTCTTGTTTGTCTTTTCCCTTTTGTTTTTACAATATCTCCTTTGTAAAAAAGACATCTGTCTGTGGTGTAAAATTCAGTTTAAGAAATGTCAGCTCTGAAGTCTTCAGTGGAACTCTGGAGACACTTAAATATGTCCCACAACCATTGTGATAACATTGGTACCCAGGGGAAACGGAGCATACCCCTGGGAGCTGGAGGTAATGTTTGTGTCCCCTCTCCTCACCATCCTCAGTGTAAACCCTCACACACACTTTGGTAGCGTTAGGAGACAAAGGCTTTGAGGGCTGAGGAGGGTGGCTCTCTCACGAATGAGGCTACGTCCCTTATCAAAGAGACCTGAGCACAGTTTTGGCCCTCTGTTTTGGAGAAGGCAGGCGTATGGATCATAGGGGAGACCTCACCAGACACTCAATATGATGACACCTTGCCCTTGGATTTCCTAGCCTCCAGCACCATGAGAAAGAATCCAATTGTTTATCAGCCTTGTTCTATGGTGTTCTTTCATAATGGCTGAGAGGAACTAACACACGGGGTGTTCACTTTGTGAGAATCCACTGAGCAGTAGAGCAAACATTCGTGCACTTTTTTGTTAGTATGTTTTATCTATACACATACATAAATACACATATACATATACGTACACATGCACATGCACATACATAAATACACATACACATGCACATGCACATACATAAATACACATACACATGCACATGCACATGCACATACACATACACATACACATGCACATGCACATACACATACATACACATGCACATACATAAATACACATACACATACACATACACATACACATACACATACACATACACATACACATATACATAATCTGAAGCCAGGCCAGCTAGGCCTGGAGCTGCACTTCTGTTGTCCCAGTACTTGGTTGGGGAGGCTGAGGCAGGAGGATCAGCATAGGTTCAAGACCAGCATGGTTTATATATCAAATCCCAGTGCCACCAGGATTACATAATAAAGTCTTGTCTCAGGGAGATAGATGGGAGAGAGAGAGAGAGAGAGAGAGAGAGAGAGAGAGAGAGAGAGAGAGCAAAATGAAAAAGAGACAAAAACCCATGGCCCTGGTGGATCAGATAATGAACTCTCTGTGTGGGGTTCGCAAACAAACAAACAAGCAAGAAAATAAACAAGGTACAAGGGACCCTGATCTTCTATGTCTGCTTTGTGGTGGTGCCAAAGGGCTCTGAACCTGCCCTTCAGCAGGGCTGTCAGCTTCCCTCATATGCTGCCCCTGAAGGCACTCCTCCATCGAGGAGTTGAGCGTTACTTACTTTGTTTCTTGCGTGTGTGTTGTGTGTGTGTGTGTGTGTGTGTGTATGTGTGTATATATGTGTGTGTGTGTATGTGTGTATGTGTGTGTGTGTATGTGTGTATATGTGTGTGTGTGTAGTGTTGCTTTCTTAAGGTAAGCTCTGGGGGTCTGGTCTTTCCTGCCATCAGCTGCTAGGGTCTTGCCAAATATGGTTTGCCTAGGTTGGGTGCAAAGACTTCAACGTGCAGCTGGGGTGTGCTTAGCCTAGCACGCTTGCCTAGCATGCGTGAGGCCCTAGGCACAATCCTTGGCACCATGAAATGTAAAGCAAAAATGAAAGAAACTGAGGGAATGTGATGGTTCGAATATGCTTGCCAGGGAGCAGCACCCTTAGGAGGTGTGGCCTGGTTGGAGGAAGTGTGTCACTGTGGGCTTTAAGACCTTCCTCCCAGCTGCCTGGAAAGTCTGCTTCTGGCCTCCTTTCCATGAAGATATAGAACTCTCAGCTCCTCCTGCATCATGCCTGTCTGGGCATAACCATACCCCACCTTAATGATAATGGACTGAACCTCTGAACCTGGAAGCCGGCCCCAATTAAATATTGTCCTTTATTACGAGATCCCTTGGTCATGGTAACTCTTCACAGTAATGGAAACCCTAACTAAGACAAGGAGCAAGAGATGTTCTTGGTGTGTAAGTGTGTATGCTCACACATGTGCAGGGCTCAGGAGAGCCAACGGATCAGAAAGCAATCAAACTCTCCTTAATGGCACCTTGGCTCTAGCACACATTAGTTTTGTTGGCCCTGTGTGACTTCCTTGATCACTCTGAGCTCTGCTTTCTCACT